>NW_010340538.1:32550-42213 GCF_000700745.2 Antrostomus carolinensis
CAGCTCAACCATGACACCTCCTTGTGCATGCCCAAGCAAGATAAGCTTCTCAGGAAGGGTGAACTTCAAGCAACCTCTCAACTACTACACTCTTGCCTGTCCCCAGGAGGAGGAGAATGTATGGGCAGGAGAGCTTTTGTCCACCAAAAAGAATTCAAGAGAACTCATTAACTTCTGCTTGTTTCCCTGTTTTGTGCTAGTGAAACACCCCGAAGGATCAGCAACACAAGAGATAGTGTCTGAAGATGAAGGGAAACCTCTGTTCCTGCCAAACCTCAACTTGCTTCTACAGCCTTCGCTTTTTCTACCATTGACTTTTTGGTCTTAAAACTAAGCCACACTGAAGTGTCCCCAGACAAGGTTGTCGTCAAAGGAAGCAGAAAGACCAGACAAGTGAATGGGAGCTGGGATCTTTTAGTGGGTCTACAGAAAAAGTGAATGATATTAACACCCATTAAGGGGCTTCAGTAGTCTGTATTGGCACCTAGATATCTTTATGAACCTAGCTGGTAGGTCTTTTGCTAATATTTCTTCTCTAGATTTATTGATGTTTGGGAACAAGTTGTTTAAGTCAAGTACCTGGAGAGAGATGACCCAGTGAGCTTGATCTGGGATCCCAGGCAGAGACTTCTGCGAGCAAGGAAGAACAAGCAACAGGCTGCAGGTAGAGGATCTTGTCTCACTGTTACTAATACAACCTCAGCACGTATGCAATTAACTGTGCAATTAAATATATTCCTGAACAGTGGTCTTCTCCTGGATCAGAGCTTTGCAAGGAAGAATCTGAGTGCTGCCCAAAATTCTGGATGTAGTTAGCTTTGGCTTGGTGGCTTTGAGTGACAACAGAAACTTGTATTGTGAAGTGGTGTGAACCAAGTGGCACAGGTATTCTCTGCAAAGCAGGTGGGAGTGGTCCCCTGGGAGGAGCTCCTATGAGCACACAGTGCCTTTTCATAATGTACTTGTCCATAAATCAATGCTCTTGCTGACAGATAGCTTAAGTTTCCTTTCTTTTCCAGGTTTGGATCAATAAGCCTTTTTTTCCCATCCTAAATAATTTCTTGATCACTTTGTGCTGTCTCTACTCATGCACTTGTATACAAATATGATGTGTGTCACTTTTGTTATCTTTCTTCAAGGTGGCTCAGGAGTTATCCCTCCATCTCACTACATGAATCATATTATTTAATCCTGTGTTCTATTTGTTGCACAACTTCAGCCCTCTCCAGTGTATCAGTGTTCTTTTATTATTTCTACAACGCGCTACAAACCCTTCCTCTTGTGCTGCTACAACACTGAGGTTGCATCTTTAAGTAATTAAAAGCCAAGAAATGCAGAAGCTGAGGTTAAAACTAGAATAAAATCTGTGGTATCTTGCATGCATGTTGCGACACACTCAGACCCTACAGTCTTCTATTAAGGAGTGCTTACCTGAAAGTTTGGCACTACCCTGGAAGCAATCCATGAAAAAGTTTTCTGCTTGTGAGAGGTAGAAAAAATTTACACTTGATGTACAATATGAAATTCCACTTACCTGACCAATCAGGACAAATTAAACACTGTTTTGGCCACGGAACAATGAATTTTTCAGCTTCTACATATTTAAGATCAATGATTTTTCAATAACCAGATCTGGAAGCCAATGTCGTACTTTCAGAGAGCACCAGGTTGCACAGAGGCTGCAGAGAGATCAGAGCGGGCATGTTCCAGTTGCCATATCCAAGGCAATGAATGGAGCTAATCCTGAATGTCATCATAAGGATGATGTTCTCATTCAGTGGTTTTATGATGCTAAGTGGCTTTCTCCACTGCTCGCAGAAGGCACAACTCAGTGTTTTGTGGTGTCAGTTCTCATCAGTACATCCTGGTGCCCCACTTCTCTGTGGTTTGCCAAAAGCATGGTGTTTTTCAACCTCTTGATCACAAGCATCAGAAAAGCTCCACTTCACCCCCACCTATGTATCTCAGGTTCAAATCCCAATCTTAAGACTTCTTGGCACACCCTTTCTAACCCCAAATCTCCCTTTGAAGCAATGGGTGCCCACCAAAGGAAGAAGTCCGGAGGAATGGAAAGGTTACCTGGGAGGTGAACCAAGGTAACTGGAGGGAACCCAGTGTGAGCACAAACACACCCCAGCTCCTCTCACCTATCTGCAAGAACCCCAATATGAATTAGTGCTTCCTCTTAGCTAAGAGCTTCACCTTTGTGTGCTCCCACATCTCGTTGCAGCGGAGCAGGCGTGACCCCCTGCATCTCCATCCCACCCACCAGAATGCTGCAGCAAGGAGATCCCCTGGGCAGAAGTGAGTGACTTACTGAAATAACATCAGTGCACATGCCAACCACACCATTCTTATACATAGGAACACCGTATTCCACCAGCAGCAATTAATTCTGGGGGGAGGGAGGAGGGTGATTTTTAACATCTAAAGGCCAAACAGATTGTAAATTCCTGCTTCAGTTTTGTGGCCAGAATCTGAAGGCTCAGGAGCATCTGTCACAAACACCATTTCAAGTCTTTTTCTCCAAGCCTTTGTTTTCTTCTCGTTGCTTTGACACCAATAGATTCCCTCTGGAAATTCAGGAATTGTGCTTGCAAATAATACAGACCCAGCTTTCTCAAGACCTAAAGCCCGTCATTGAAGAGAACAAGTGTGTCTGTCTCCAGTTTCTTTGGAAAGAGAAAATTCACTTTGGCAGTGCTCCTATGCATTGGTGGGCAGAATGCACCTAGGACACTCTTCCAAATCACTCTCTAATTTTTTTTTTCTTGCATATATTTTTTACCTCCAAGAAAGCCTATGTGGGCCATATTAGAAGACCTCTCAAGATACCTTTCAGCCCTGTTTTAGAGTGCTCTGTGAAGAGCAAAAGAAACAAACTCCACTGGGAACAAGGGGCAAGGAATAATCTCTCCCACCATCCCCTGCATAGCTATTAAGAGTCAGGATTCGTTTCCCCACTCTAGGACAGCTTTCTACATGGTCCAGGAATTCAGAAGATGTGGTGATCCCATTGGCGCGTCCTAGTGCTTCAAGGGAGCATCCTTGCAAAGACAGAAATTAAGTCTCCAGCTCATTAAGGGATGTGCCTGCAGACCCCTTGCATTGTATATTTGTATTTTAAATTTTAAATTAATTAATAATTAATAATTAATTTTTCACTCAAAAGCACTCAGATCTATCAATTTACACTACATATAGCTAGACTAGAAAGTCACAAGGAGAAGTAGAGTTTTACTCTAGAAAAGTATACTTTTACTCTACTTGCTTTTGTCATGTCTGTATCCTTTGCTGCTATCTCTTGGTCTTTCAAGGAAAGCAAATACCCTCCTTTTTGTAATCAAAGGCTTAATTTTCTACTTATAAACTTCTTCAACTCATTTTTTTAAGGTACATTTTGATGGAAAAGCAACCGGTATGTAATGTGTAGATGTTTCTGTGTAATGCCATTGACAGAAGGCTGTGTATACCCCCATTTCAGAGTCACAGAGTGTCTAATGCATATCCTGGGTTGCTTTTTCATAAAAATTAAAAAAAAAAAAAAAAAGATAGGAGTGCCAAATTATTGCATTTATATTGGCCAAGCCTCCTCTCTTGGATGAGAATTTCAAGTTTAACGCAGAGCACCAGCCTGCTCTCTTCCAAGTTACCTTTCTGCCATCGCCTGCTCTTCGTTGGGTAAAGCAGGGTAAAACTCCAGTGGCCCCTGGGTTTTCCCGTTCTTAAGTGTAACTTTATTCCCCGCCCCACAACTTGTCCTTTTTTTTTCCATATACAGTACTTTCTCAAGCTGCCTCCTGATACAGCAGGTAGCAAAACTGTTAAAAATTATCACATCCAAAGGTTTCCACTTAAGGTACAAGCATCACTTGAAGGAAAAAAGCCTTGTGAATATTGTCACTAGCTATATCAAGAATATTTCCAGGACTCTGTGTTTTCAAAGCAGCTCACAAGCATTTGACTAATTAATTTCTACACAAGGTGCAAGCTGCAGGAGGAGGTACTGCAGACCCTTGAGCATGTGGCAGGTACCACAGCTTTGCACTTGGTCCTCACATCACCGTAAGAACATGCCGACCCAGCACAGCATGCCTGGCTAGTATTGGCTTTAAAAGTGTTGATAGACCTATCGATCTGAATAAAAGCAATATCTAGGTTGTGACCTGAATATACAAATATTTATAATTACTTTGTCTTGTGGGGAGTTGAATGATCTCTGAAATACTCATGATTCTGTTGTTACAAGATTGATGGAAACACATCTGCCCAACTTGGAAAGAACTGACCTTTTAGGGTGGAGAAGCATGTACAGATTAACCCTGCAGATCTAAACCTGGAGGAAATTTTCACAACTAAATATTTTTGCAAAAATGTCAGGCTTCCAGGGGAAAAGTGTCGTGTTTGCATGCAGATGCAAGGAGATGCAAGCAGCAGGGTGGAGAGGAGAAGCCTCAGCACATGTTATCATAAGTGCATGCCCGTGGGACATCAGGGACATGTGCCTCCACCTTCCTCAAACCAGAAATCTCTCAAGAGATCACGCTCATGCAAAGCAACGCAGACTGTGGCCACAGGATGGCAGCAGAAACTCATTGATCCAATGCCGGCCTGCTTTCTTCTCGCTCCGCTATGATGGACTTCCTCTATTATAGGCAGTAAATTGAATCATTTTATTGTCTGGAGGAATTTTCTGCAGTTTTCCATCCAGAGACACGCTTTGGTACTTCAAGGAGATAGTACGTAGATAAAGGATGATGATGTCCACACACACGTCCCATGCCCTGTGGCACACGGGTTTTGTGCAGCAGGACATGGGCACCCCTCAAGGGCATGGTGTAAAGGGCTGGAGGGTTAATTGATAGGAGAACTCTGCTACTTCGTCTGAGACATTACAGAATCACTGAATACAGATTAATTTTTTTTTTAATACACATACATATATGTATAAAAAAAGGCTGTTTGTCCACCTTGTCCACCTCCCTCCTCTTCTCTGCTCCCTCTGTCCAGAACGCTGGTTAGCCAACCTTTACATACTTAGGCTTTTCAGTCTTTCCAGCCCATTTCAGGTCGTTGTTGCTCTTCTTACTCTTCCCTCCTTTTTATTGACTTGTTGGGCTGTGCTGTCAATAGTGACCAGTTGACTGTACAGCCCTAAAAGCACAACCAGGCATCTGCAACCCTGCTCTTGAATTGACTGTCAGTGTTCAGCCAGTGAACTAAGACATAAATCATCATAGAATAGAATAATTTGGGTTTGAAAAGACCTTTAAGATCATTGAGTCCAACCATAAACCTGATGTTATACATACAGATCTATGATCAGCCCCTAGACTGATATCCAGCCAGAGAGTTGCGTTTCTTTGATTGTTTTCTAGTTTAACTGCTTTGCAGTATTGGAAAAGGCAAGCTGTGTGCTTTTTCCAAGGCCAGACTTAGACTTTTTGGTTAAGATCTTCACCAGCCACTTCACCTGGATGCACAAGGAGACAATGCTGTGTATCCAGCCCTGTACTTCTCCAAGACTTCTGTTCTTCAACCCAACCACTTCCTTCCAGCACTGAGCATCCCAGTCTCCAGGTCACACTCCCCAGGGCTTTGCAGAACTGCACAGAAAATAGCCAGGGAAAAGGGGCCAGTGCAAAGATGTAATTCACCTTTTCCTCAGAGAGGCTCTGGGTTTACCTGCAAAATTCTGGCCATTCAGATTTTGCATGCAGAGCTGACAATACTCCCAGCCTAACTTTTGTTGTGCTATTTTAATGCCTGCAGGTGCAGTGGCTGGAAAGGAGATGACATTCAATATCAAATAAGTTATTTGGGCATTTTCCGCCCCCCCTCAGTGGAGAAGTGCTGCTTCATTTCCTCCTGGCTGAAATCATAGAAGAACCCAAATTGGAAAGAACCCAGAAGAACCATCATGTCCAGCTCCCTACTCCTCACAAGATGCCCTAGTGCTAAACCACATACTAGCATGAACTGTCCCCCTTTAAACTCTTTCCACCTTTTCCTGTTCAAGTTCTTAACTTATGTAGCACCTTTTATTTTAATAATTTGTTACAGACCATGGTCTTCTCCAGACCACATGAACAGCGCTGTGCTCTGGAGACACTGCATCTGTGTGACACCATTACCCCAGACCTCAGGGACCACAAATGAGGCTGGAAAGGGATGATACAGGGGCAAGGTTGATGGCTAGTCATGTAGAGTGGTTAGATAAAGGTCCATTCCCCTATGCTGACCACCTTAAATTATCTTACTCAGCAGTATTGAATAGCCATAGAGCTGGAGGAGTGACAGGGAAAGTAACAGATGCAGTAGCACTCCCTGCCACCCTTGGAGAGAAGCAATGACTCACTATTTGACAGCTGGGGGAAAGAATGAGCCCACGGTAGCCATCCTCCTCTATTGCTAAAGGTCCCACCAGTGGGCCCACGGCATCCCCTTGCCAACAGTGTGAGGCATCCCATGGATCCAAATGTGTCCAAACTCACTACTGATGTCTATTGTCTGTCAAAGAGGTTTCTACACCACTGTGAACTGGTGGTTTTTGCAACTCCCCATTAAGAAAGCCCATCCCTATCCAAATGTAGTTTAAATCCTGTTTCTATTGAACAATCTTTAGCAACATTGTCATCAGCAGAAAAACCTAAGACTAAAAGGGTGGAGAGATTCAGCTAACCCTGTCACTGAAAAAAGTGGTCCTGTTGTGATCCCTTTGATTTGGCCCCAAGAAATCCCATCAAAAGATGCACTAAACTGCTTGCTCATAGAAAAATAGAAGTCATTTTATCCAGGTTTTGGGGAAGATATATTTCCCCCTTCAATACAATGTCTAGCAAGTCCATAACTTAATTGTTATGTTTTGTAAATGAATATGATATCTTACCAATATTTTTGCCAGTGGTGGGTACTTTGAGCTTCTTGAAGGATACAAAACCAAGCAACATCATATCACTGCACAGTTACCAAGGTAACTGGAGAGAAAGATACAACTGACTGGGGTTGCACACTTTGTGATCTCACTTCATTAGCTCATTTCTTTACATCAGCTTGCTTTTCTAGCTCCATTTCTCCCTTTGCCTTGAAACCACACAAGAACTGCAAATTCATGAAGTCTCTTATGAGTAAGGTGATACTGCCCAGCGGCTATTTTGTGAGAGGCAGAAAAACTGTTCCTAAGCCATTTCCCACTCTGGTTTCATTCTGGAAGATATTTGTTCACCTCAAAAGGGTAATAGTAGGAGGAAAGTGTGTCATGAAGAACAAAGTAACAGTGCAGTTGTCTCTCTACCTTGGTGGCCCAAAATGCTGGCTCTCACACTCAAAAACCTCCATGTCTAGGGCCCAAGCGTGATGTCCATCTTCCTCCCATGCCTGTCATTAATTCATCCTCAGGCTTGTGCTCTGGGACAAAGCAAGGGCAGTGGGGAAATGGTCCAGCTACCATTTGCTTGGTACCAGCTGGGATTAACTCTTCAAGGATCACAGTGTGAGCAGCTCCCACAGGGACCTGTCACAGCATTACAAAAACCAGTGCCAGAGAAAAATCAGACTGAGAATAGACCTGTTGTTTGGAAGAATGCTGTGCAAGGGGAATGGAAAACCACTGCTTCCTAAATGCAGTATTTAATAAGCATCCAGGTGGTTGCAATGCAATATAAATAAAGTGCACCCAGAAGCACACAGCTAGAGGTTCAAGTGCTTCTAACAATTTGGAAAAAAGGTTCTTTGCTAGATTTTTTTTAATGCATTTGCATAGCAAACTGTTAAGACAAGTTGATTTGTGATAAAATCAGTTCTGAAGCAATTTCAGTATAAAGCAAAAACTCAAGCCAGGCACAACTTTCAGAAGTTACAACACCAGAATGGATAGCTGTGCAAACACAGACCAAGAGCAATATGCTGCTGATGAGACACAGATATAAGACATCCAGAGATATATACCCTGAGAGAGAGAAGGGTGAGAGAAGGCAGGAGATGTCACTGGGTGCTGTAACCTGTGGAGCACACAGGTTTGATGTTTGCATGTCACTTGCAGTGCTGTAACTGCTCACCTACATGCCCAGAGGCTGCTGTCCCAAAGCCTTTACCCTGGCATTCCAAGTGCTCTTTATCCTCAGGGCCTTGCAGTGCTGGGTATGCAAATACCTCGTGTATTACTTTGGGGATCTTGTAGAAAGTGGTTGTCATCAACTTGTGAATCACCCTTATTTCCCCTATCTCACTGCCTTTCCCTTGTTGCTCTCAGTTGATAACTTCAGAGCCCAGTATATAGAATAGCAGGTAACAGTAATTCATATTCAAATAGATACTCCCTGTGCCTGTGCTAACCTCATGAAGTTCAACAAGGCCAAGTACTAGGTCCTGCACCTGGGTCAGGGCAATCCCAAGCATAAATACAGACTGAGTGATGAGTTGCTTGAGACCAGCTCTGAAAAGGACTTGGGGTGTTGGGGGACGAGAAGCTCAACATGAGCTGGCAATGTGCGCTCACAGCCCAGAGGCCAATAACCGTGTCCTGGGCTGCATCCAGAGCAGCGTGGGCAGCAGGTCGAGGGAGGGGATTCTGCCCCTCTGCTCTGCTCTCCTGAGACTCCCCCTGCAGTGCTGCCTCCAGTTCTGGAGCCACCAACAGCAGAAGGACATGGACCTGTTAGAACAAGTCCAGAGGAGGCCACGGGGAATATGCGAGGGCACCTCTGCTGTGAGGACAGGCTGAGAGAGTTGGGGCTGTTCAGCCTGGAGAATAGAAGGCTCCGGGGAGACCTTCTAGCAGCCTTCTACTACCTGAAGGGGCCTACAAGAAAACTGGGGAGGGACTTGTGAGAAGGACAGGGAGTGACAGAACAAGGGGTTATGGCTTTAAACTGGAAGAGGGGAGGTTTAGATTAGGTATTAGGAAGAAATTCTTTCCTGTGAGAGTGGTCAGACACTGGAACAGGTTGCACAAGGAAGTTGTGGATGCCCCCTCCCTGGAAGTGTTCCAGGCCAGATTGGATGAGGTTTTGAGCAACCTGGTCTAGTGGAAGGTGTCCCTGCTGATGGCAGGGGAGTTAGAACTGGATGGGCTTTAAGGTCCCTTCCAACCCAAACTATCTTGTGATTCTATGATTCTATGAATACTGTACACACACAAAGCTCAATAACCAGTGTGGAACACCCACACCTGATCATGCACACTCCAATCAGTGCTGAAAACAAAAGAACAGCCAGTAGAGTTTGAGTAGATCCTGAGGAAAACCATGTACTTACTGCAGGGGAGGTCAGCAGGGCAGGAGGGATGCACTGGAAAGAATCCCAGAGAAGAATGCTTCCCTGGGACTCCCAGCTGGCATCTAAGCTACACCCAAGTATGGAAGAACAACAATTCTAGCCTTTACCATCTGCTGGAGTCCAAGTGCTGGGGTCCTGGAGTTTAATACCTTCTCCTTATCAACCTTAGTTCCAATTCAGCCATCTCTGCATCATGGATGTAAAGACTTGTTGGACGATGGTGACAGGAATGAGCTAGGCAGTGATTTCAAAGTGACATTGCTTACACAGAGCTGTGCTGGCACTGGGTTGCAGCAAGTACTGATTCGTTAAGACTCTGATGGCTTATTTTCAGCAATAGTCTGGGATGGCAATAGGGACAGATACCAGCTCCATGCCTTCCCTACA
>NW_010340538.1:42240-55511 GCF_000700745.2 Antrostomus carolinensis
CCCCGTTACATCCAATAGACATGTCTAGGGGACAAATTATTTAATGTAAGGACCATGTGTCATGCTACCTCTAGGACAGACCTGAGGCATGCTGGATGTGCTATGGCAAAAGGGTATGGAAAAACCTGGGAATGGGATAGTTCTCCTATTACATCCTGTGCTTGTTAGTTTGTTTTTTGAGGGTTTTTTGTTGGGTTTTTTAGAGGTTTTTTGTTTTTAAAAAAAGTAGCTACTGAGCCCCATATCTTGTACTTCAGAGCACATCAGCCGACTTTACTGCCTACTGGAAAGAAGGTATGTCCTGTCCCGTTGGATTGTTTTTCAGGGGATGGGGGTGTTTGGTTTTTTGTTGTGGATTTTTTTTTTTTTTTTAATAATGCAGCTTGTCTCCCAAGCTGTGTATTCCTGCTTCTCTTTCCATCTCCTCCCTTTGAGACTGAAAGCAAGGACAGGTCACTTACCTTTTATATGAGCATCTTACTGAACATCTCCAAGAGAGGGAGAGAGAGAAAAGAAAACCCAAAACACAAAACAAAATGAGAGAATGTTTTTAATTGGAAGTGTTTTGTTTTCCCCAGGATTTTAACTTTAGAGAGTGCCTCACAAATACTCTCTCAGGGTCCGCTGCTGAACAGCTTTATTCTGCCACAGGCAGGCTTTCATGGTGCAGCACAATAGCTTTTGTTTCAGAAGTATAGGGCAATGAGGACCTTGAATGCCAGAGGTCTGTATTATATCCATAACTGTAGATTTGGATGGTGGAACAGAGGTTGGGGGAAGGTGAGAATGAAAAATTTCTCCATTGTATAGACAGAGTCCTTCCAGCAAACACTGACACAATAGGAAGCACATTCTTAAGTGCTGAAGCAGACTCTGGATAAAGACTCACTCGTTTTGTACATAATGGTCCCTGTGCTTTAACCTTGTACAGCTGCTATGACACCTGCTTTTCAAAGCCATTGTCAAAGAACAAGCAGAGCTTTGTCTGCTGTATACATTCTGCGCCACACATGTTAACATTTCTCTTTTTGTATTTACTTTTGTTTCCCCCACCTTCTCTCTCCCTCTTTTTTTCTTTTTTAAACATAACAGCTATGAATGAATGGCTGACAACTAATTTCAGCCTTGATTCTAGCAACATCATGTCCAGTCTGAAAGTCTCCACATATTGTAATGCAGAATAAAGGGCAGATATTAGACCAGGGAGTATTATTTTCCTTTTCTATCAAAAGATCAGTCTTTGTGTTTCTGCTTCCTCCTCTTCTTTCCCTTTTCCCCTACTTCCCACCTCTCTGGCTCTGGTTTGAAAGGATGGGGAGAACCCAGCAGCTCACCTCCCCTCCAGCAGAAATAGCTGGAGGACTCCGTGGCACCAGCTCACTCAGCAGGATGCATCTGAGATGGATGGTGGGAAGTCCAGGTTACTGGTGCTCACGGTGAGATGGGAAATGTTTGGGGCACGACAGTCCTCAAGTGGCCTTTTCTCGGGCAGGGATCCATTGAAGACAGGAGCAAAGAAAACCTGCATCACACAGGATCTCCATTATCTTCCTCTCACTTTGTGATCTGCAGTGGAAGTGGGGAAAAGGCATGGTGTCGTTCTGAATTACCTTAAAGCTCCCCCGTTTCCAAGTTTACTTAGCTGAGCAGGTGCTGGCTGCAGGGAGCAATGAGAATAAGAAAAAATGCTACTGATCTATCAAGGAGTAAATTAATGATGACTCTGGCCTATGGAGCAGCTAAAATCCAGGCACTAAGATCTGATAGTGAGTCATGTAATGACAAGGTTGTAGATGATGCCCACTCCATGGAAATACCCGTGAAGTAGTGAGTAATCTTCCAATGCCTCATCCCATAGTGATGACCTCTACGCCATACAGCAGATCACCTCCATAGGGACAAGGTTCTGCTTAATTTTCTTCAATAAGCAGAATCAGGTCTGATAGAAGCAACCAGTCTGGGTCTGCTTCTTCTGCGACCAGCTCAGGTTTCAGCTTTGGCAGAAGCTTAAAGCTGTGGCGATGCTGTAACTACATCATTTTATGAACGCACACATGGGAACATCAGAGTAGGAGAGGATGGCCAGAGGTGAAAATGAGTGATCTGCTCATGTAAGGTTGGTTACTCCAAGTATGTTTCATTGCCCCTGAGCAGTACAAGTTAACAGGTCCAAGGTGCAGCAAACCCCTTAATAACCACCACCATTAAAATCATCTGGGCTTTATGTTTGCATTTCTTTTTGCGGCTTGGGAGGTTTCTTTTGTTTTGTGGCTACAAACCCAGCTCTCCTCAAAGGCAGATTTTGAGGACTACAGGGAAATACTGTCTCCTCCTCAGCTAACCTCCCTTCCCACAGCGGGAGTGCAGCTCCTGCAGAAGGGGTGGGAGGATCCCCAGTGCCCAGACTCTGTCACATTCAGTCCCTTTCTGACGCTGGTATTACCATGGCATGAGAAGCGACATTAATGACAGTGAGAAGCGTGGGGTAGGAGTGGTTCCCAGGTCCTGGACACTAGACATATATTTTCTTTTTCCAAAGAAAAAAAAAAAAAAAAAGAGGTCAAAATAAAAATTAAAGCCAGGAGGCTGGTTTCTGAAATCCCTGTTTGAGTTTCAGTTTTCCATGAGATTAACTCAGATTTACTTGTTTCATGCTTGCTCTCATTTCTAATTATTGATGGGAAGTGCCTACCACATTCACTTGATCTTTAGCATGTTCATACTTGTCAGGCAAGGGAAAAAAAAAAATCCATGGATATATCCAGAAGACATCAACTGTCTTCCGAATGTGAGCAGCTGGAAGGAGGGCAGGCAAAAAAGAAGGGTCAGCTGGAATGGAGCTAAACACTGAGCTTCAGCTGGGCACAAATCTTAGATGCTGAGGAGATTCCTTGGCACAAAACCTGACTTAGGACTGTGTTTATCACAGCTGCTGCCCAAGACGGGAAACTTAAACAAGACTCTCATAAGATCAGTGTTATTCCTGAAATATCACATCTTTCACCAACCTGAATCGAGGCATTATTTCTTTTTTAAGTATGCTTCTCATTCGACCGGTTTAGCATGAAGTTTGGACATGTGCACCTTTCAAGTCCAGACACTGGGAACTGAATGAAAAATAGGTGAATGAGAATGATGAGAAATTATAACAGAACTGTTAAAAACAGGTCTCAAGGTTTTCATGCCAACCTCCTGAATTAAACAGCGTAACTCTTTACAAAGGATGCATCCTACTGCTGTGCTATGCAAGTCCTTCCCAGGTATGTTGGAAGGGAAGTTTAAATCCCAGTGGGCTGAATTTCATGATAGCTGTAAAAGTAGGAATACTTTTTCAATCTAAAAAAAAAAAAAGCACAAAGAAGCAGCCAGAGTGGGTGCAACTTGCACACTGAATACTCGGTCCTCTTTCATGTCAGACCCCCAAGATCAGTTCACTCCTCTGTCTCTCAGCTGTTAATAGAGCACAAGACAATTCAGGCAGCGAGCCACCCAGAGGATAATCCTGCCATTTGAAAGCACATAAAGGCAATTCATAGCGGCAAGTGTCAATAGCCACTCCCCTATTGATATAACATCCCTTCCCTCCTCCATAAACTCCATCTGGCAAAGAAAATAATCAAGGGTTCTATGAAATCTAACCCCAGCATAGCTGTAAAAGATGCTTCATTAAATATAACTTTTTTTGTTTTGTTGTTTGTTTTTTTTTTTTAATCTGCTAATTCATGCTCAGGTCCCTGCTCCTTGTTTAGGAAGTGTGTGTATAGAACACTCCCAATTATGGTAAATCTGAACACTCATAAGGAGTGATCAAGGAAGAATTTAGGCACCTACATCAAGAAGCATAGACCACAAAACCTTTTTTGGCATCTGGGTGCCTGCTTGCATTTAAATCCCTGCTAGATCACACATGCAGAAGCACTGCCCTCATGCAAGGGCTGGTCAGTTGGGATGCCACATGTTCTCCGAGGTGCAGGGTCCATGCAAAATATCTGGCTTAATTCCTAGGAGTGTCTCAGGAGGTGAGATCTCTTCTTCATCTGTTAGGTGGAAGAGAGCTGGACATCCCTTACCAGTTCCATCAAAGTGGTATAAAAAGAATATGCATCTTCCACAGTGTCCTGACAGCCCAGTTAACCACACCCAGCAACATGTGTAAGATGTGACTACGAGCCTCAGAGTGGGTCCTTATTCTGTGCTACAAGAAAATGCTTCCATCGGAGAGTGATCACTCCTCTATCCTAGGTGTTTCCTAGGCTGTCCCTACTGCCACACTACTCCAGGCACTGGCTGCAGGGACCTTCTTGGCTGTCAGCTCTCCCATTCCACCCAAGAGGGGTCTAATCTACCCACATTGAGTTCAATAAACCCATTCTTGGCCCCACATCAAGCATGGGGACATGGAGCATCACCAAACCTGTGCCTTTCTCTCAACCTGGGACTGATTTGAGAGAAGGGTCCAGACTCCAGAAACTTACAAACCTTTCCCATATTCCTTGTGGGAGTTAGATCTCCCTCCTACCCATCATCCTAGGCTCCTGCAAGTTTTTCAGAAGGGTCTTTCCCTTTGTTTCTGTGAGCCTGTGGTTTTAGGAGCTGCTGATACCTGTCACTCCCAGGAAGCTACGTAGGCAACAGAGCATCCTGAAAGGAAAACCACAAAAAAGTGCAAAATACTGTAAAACTGGCAAAAGGCACCTTTGCTGTCCTGGTGGGGCATGAAGATGTACTTCACTCACATGGAAGCAAACAGAAGATGTAAGAGACCTTCAGAGTCCAGAGATAGGGTGAAGCAGAGGTGACTTGGCTGTGTCCAGTTTTTGCATCCGTCAAATGAAAGATGATTTGCAAAATGAGTGACCCTGATTGGGTAACGAACATCTCTCAATTTACAGCAGCAAAACGCTGGGTGCCATCAAATGCAACCCAAAGTTAAAGCTATGACTGCTTTAATAATCAATGACTGCAGAGTATTTAAAAAAACAGCTAAGCTTTCAGGGGTTTAAGACTTATTGCTCGCATTTTCTCAGCTTTCTTAAAGAAAAAAGGGATGTTGTAGAAAATGGTCAAATTTATCATTTATAGCAAAATATTAATGTAGCAGCAGGAGACTTGATGTGGCCATCTATCTACAAGCATTCAGACTTCAAAGGAAGCATAAACACGAAATTAATGGTTTGTCTAGTGTAAAGGAAAAATAAATGCAAATGTAGCCTCATTAATACCAAGTGGGTGACTTCTTGGTTTATGGGGTTTGGATTGATTTTGTCAAAGGCCAATAGATTTATTAAAAATGTCTTTTAAATTTAGCATCCGTATACCCATTAGTTGAAAGAAATAAAATTCTCTGCAATTGCCACCACCTCTCCTCCTCCTCTCCCCCCTCCCTGGATGTTGTTTTACCTAAATAAAGTTCTCACATTAGGACTCACTTTCATACTGAAATATGTCTCTTGTAGGAGCCGCTATAAACGTCAGCATTTTCCACAGCGTTAGTTTATGGGCAGAGTGAATTTTAATGGCATCGTAATCTCGCTGCAATCAATTGTGGTACATGGTGGGGGGAAACCTTAGGGAGTGTCCATTAACCAGAGCTCTGCATCACTCCCGGTGCTCAGGAGCTTTCAAAGGATGCTTGGAGGATTCTTTTTTTCTTCTTCTTTTCTTTTTAATATCTATTCACAAAATGTTTGTTCTTGTCTGTTTCACCTTATTTCCCATGGCTCAAAGTGGGCTGAGAGGATCCTAACTCCTCTTCTCAGGATGTGCTTTCTGGTTGGGACAGCTCATGTCCATCCTCTTCCACCCATTTGACCCACCAGACCAGAATGGGATACTTTCCAGATGTCACACAGGCAACAATGACAGCTGGTGGCTGCATAATCATGGTCCACAGGCTGGCTTGTTGTTTTACCCAATTTAACATTCAGGGGTCTGACCATAAATATACCAGTTGGCATGACAGTGGCTGAGCTGATTTAACCCCTTGAATGTACACTGCCCATCCCCTGCAACAACAAGGCACTTATCCAAAAACAGAGGTCAGCAAAACATGCTTTTACATCTCAGACCCTCAAGCACACAGCTACCAGAGCAGCAATCAGAAAAGAGGATGTGGGAGAGCTCATCCTGAGCGTCTGTGACCCACAAGGCAAAGGAAAAGCCTGAGCTTGCACCATGTTAGAACTGTTTTCCTATGTCTTTTGACCTGTTGAAGCTGACAACACACAGCACCTGGTTTCCACCAATCATGGCAAAGAAACCACTCCAGTCACGGAGCAAAGCTGTAGGATCACATCCTTCCTGAGACAAACCCCTAACCTAGTGTGTAGCAAGTTTAGCTGATGCATAACATTGTTTTTTCATTAGGAAGATAGAATAACGTTATAGTCCCACATTGCACACCTTTTGGGTTGCTACAGGATTCAAGATCACAATTCCCCACTCCAAAAATCATTGGGAAGTCATTCTGAAACATTTCTTTGGTTAAGGTTGATTTGTTTAAGGCTATTTTAAAGAAAGAAAAT
The DNA here is from genome assembly GCF_000700745.2 of Antrostomus carolinensis. NCBI lineage: Eukaryota > Metazoa > Chordata > Aves > Caprimulgiformes > Caprimulgidae > Antrostomus > Antrostomus carolinensis. Next base: position 48,765 of record NW_010340538.1, read on the forward strand.
AGAGATATAGAGATAGAGCTGTGTTCCCACATCTGTTCAAAAAAATAGTACAATGTTATTGAAGACAAAGAAATGGAGAGAAACAAGAGACCATACAATGAGGAAGACTCAGGTGGCTAGGAGAGAATAGACAAAGTCAGAAAAGACCTGAAAATGGAAAGTTTGAAATACTCATTAACAGATCGGAATATAATGCAAGGGAGACATACCAATATCAAATCTCTGTGTATATACAAAAGACAGAAGAGAGATCTTCACTTATTTTCTTCATTAACAATAAACTGGGATGTTTAAGATAAAGCTCACAAACCATGAACAAAAACCATGGCAGCTGCATGAGGAACATCCTTTCCCATATCTAGGTTATTTTATATCTGTAACTCTGCTCTAATTCTCTGTTTAAACAGACTATGACAATTAGGAAGTGTATCATGATCCTTTGAATCATCACACTCACCACACAGAAAAACAGAATTTTATTTATATGATCCTGAAAAAGTCAGAAGAAACCAAGACATTGATTTCCTAGGAACTGTAGTTTTACATACACCTGAATACCAGTTAAAGATTGCAAGGAGATCCACCACCTTCCACTCCAGTACAAGATGCTACTTGGGTGCGGTGATTTGTTCTGGCATTCTTGACGACTCTGGATTTGCTCTCTCACTGCAGATTTTCCTTCCACCAAAAAAAAAAAAAAAAGAAACCAGGATGCAAGTAGATGTTTTATTGTTCAGTTCTAGAGGTCTGTATTGCAGCGAGTGGTCACATATTTAGATTATAATTGAAGAACCCATGAACCAGATCCACCATTCATAGTGTAGAAGCAGCTACACACACTAAGTGTGTTTGAAGCATGTATAGGTAGACACAGGCAACCACAGATGTTGGGCAGCAAATGGGACAATTTCATAGAATCATAGAATGTTGTGAGTTGGAAGGGACCCACCAGGATCATGGAGTCCAACTCCTGTCCCTGCACAGGACAGTCCCAACATTCACACCATGTGTCTGAGGGCCTTGGCCAAATGCTTCTGCAATCTTGTCAGGCTTGGTGCCATGAGCACCTCCCTGGGGAGCCTGTTCCAGTGCTCCACCACCCTCTGCCTCCAGAACCTTTTCCTCATGCCCAACCTCAGCCTCCCCTGGCACATCTTCCTGCCATTTCCTCTGCTCCTGGTGTTGGTGGCCAGAGAGAAGAGGTCAGTGCCTGCCCCTCCTCTTCCCCTTGGGAGGAAGTTCTAGACCTCAGTGAGGTCTCCTCTCAGTCTCCTCTTCTCCAGCATGAGCAAACCAAGCGACTTCAGCCTCTCCTCGTCCTTCCCCTCTAAACCCTTCACCAATTTAGTGTCCCTCCTCTGGACACTCTCCAGCAGCTTTAGATCCTTTTTATCCTGTGGCACCCAAAGCTGCCCCCAGTACTGGAGGTGAGGCCACACCAGTGCAGAGCAGATCGGGACAATCCCCTCCCTCGACTGGCTCGCCATGCAGTGCTTGATTTTCCCATAAAATCTATCAAAAGAAAAAAGTGTATGTAAATGTATTTTTTCCCAAGAAAAATAACAACATTTCAGCTTGTGGACTTTCAATTAAAAACAGAAATATTTTCAGTACAGTGGAGTCCCTGGGTATCTGTACTCTACCTGATAAAAGCTCCCATGCTGTACACCCCAACACGCCTTTCACTATTTGGTGTGTGAATTCCTATTAAAAGTGACCCCATCTGCTGTCACTATCAGTGCATAAATCTCTGGACTGACAGCGATTAGCAGAAGACAAACGATCAAAAAAAAAAGTAACACTCTCCTTGACCTAGAAATCATCAATTCAGGAAAGCATCTGAAAACACCCTGGAACCTGTCAGCAGAGCTGGGAAGGGAAAAAGTCTCCTGACTCATTTAAATGTTTTAGATGCAAAATGTTTGTCCTACATGGACAGGTCAAAATCAAAACCAAAATCAGAACAGTAAGTGCAAACTATGGCTTTGCACACACAGGTGATTTGTTTTCTCAAACCAGAAACAAAATATTTGGATTTAAAAAAATTAGATTAGGTTTCTCATTTGCATCTACAACCAAATACAAACTCTGCTTCAAGGGGAAAAAAATGGATGTTTTAAACTGAAAATATTATTTCAGACATTGCAGAAAGATTCCCAAGTCACTAAACACAAGCCAGATCTATCCCCTTCCATGGAAATATTCATGGCTGGGATTTTCTGAACACATGGAAGATTTTGAGGTCCCATTCACAAAATGCTCCTCACAATTCTTACAGTGCCTATTCACCTTGCAGCAGAGGGGAGGAAGTCTGGCTGAGCCCTCACAGGCTGGAGCAGATGTCTCAAGTCTTCTCTCAAGGTCTTGGCAAGCCAATTTTTGACAGTTTCTAAAACATGCAGAGCCCCTGATGTCCCAGCACCCCTCGTTTGCATTTATAGCTTGGTAAAGCAAGCAGGAGGCAGAGCTTGCATGCCTGTGGAGAGACAGGCAAGGTGGAGAGGATGGGGATTGACAAAGAAACAAAACCAAAATAAAGCAAGAAGCTAAATAAAAGCTGGGGGCACTCCTGCCCGCCCCCTCACAGTGAATCTGTATTTTCCCAGTATGGAGAGTGGGAGAATTAGGGTGTCTGATGGCAGAAGAATTCAATTGCAAAGAAAATCCGAGTACACACAGACATGCCAAATGCCCTGGGGATAACCCAGCAAATTAACAGAGATGTGTGGTAATGAAGAAATGGGTGGAACAATCCCTGATCCTCTGTCAGTCACTGTCTAGGACATGTGCCTGGCAGCTCAGCCTGCCCCAGGTGTCCAGGTCTCTTGAGCATCAAACGTGCCATACCATTAGAACCCAACTCACACACTTCCCACTTCAGACTTAAGGAAAAACGATTACATTTCAGGAGTTCAGGGCACAGCACCCTCTGTACATAGACCTAAGAATGGAGAGATGGACTGTGCTGTCGTTAAACACCTCTCAGGGTTGGGGTTCAGGAAATCAGCCACTTTGTGTTGCTGTAGCACAGAGATGGCACTTTTCCTCCTAATATAAAACAGGGCAGTGAACCAGATGATCTGGATATATTTGGATTCACCTACTGATAAAAGACAACTGTCAACGCTAACAGCTAGCACCAAACCACGATTCAAGAGTTTCCTAGTTCCTTGGTCAGGATGGACTCAAACATTTGCACCCCAAAGCAGGTCCAGACCCTGGGACAACCCTCTGCCAAGTCTGCTGTGCTGCTTCTCCTCAGTCTTCTGCCCAGCCTGCTTTGGAGTGATGGTCAGCCCTTTTATCAGGCACAGAGCACAGGAAGCTGCCCAAACAGCTCTCTTTAATGAAAGCTTTTGTCTGGCTGCAGAAAGAGCCAGTAAATACATCGGGCTGCTGCTTCTCCTCCTTCCTACAAGTGCTTCAGGGCCATTCTGCACTGCCCATGTTGAAAGCAGACAGAGGATTCAGCTGTTTTTCCTCTTTCTCATTTCTTCTTTCTAATAGGGCTCAGGAAAAAAAAAAAAATGGACTACTGCCATAAGTGCATTTATGTTACATCTGCAGCATCTATAATATTTTGGCATGCTTGCAAAGTGAGAGAGACCTTGGTTATTTTGCAACCATCCACTTGGACCAGCCTTGTCTATGCTGCTGTTACCATTATCCTCTCTAGACACATGGGGACAAATCTAAAACACCAAAGCAGAGCAAGTCTGTGGTGAGAGAGATCAGGTTATACAGCATTCATTGTACTGGTAAGGTCACTATGTAATAAAAAACAACAACAAAAAACCCCCAAACAAAACAAAAACCACAACAAAAACCCCCCCAAACTAAACAAAAACCACTAACAAACCAAGATTATGGATGATGTTTCTTCTCCAGCTTTCAAAATTCAGAAAATAGATGAGACATGCATAGGGAAAATGTTCTCAATATATCTGGTTTTGTGCCTTTCTTTTCATTTTTTAAAATTAAATATGGAACAATCCAAGGGTTTATTTTTTAACAAAAAAATATATTAAAATGTTTGCAAAATGCTTCTTGTACATTTAAATACAGCTTCCATGCTCTGAAAGCTCTCAGCAAGAATTTTTGTGGTCCTTTTGAGATGATTCTTTGAGCAGAGCTATTCTCAAGCATGGGGTTGCAGAGAGCTGGATGTGAACTTGCTTTCTCTTCTATGGGGAGATTTTTCTAGTTGATAACATGTTCCATGGGGCAAGATGAGGAGAGGAAGATGAAGTTTTTTTTTACCTGAAGAATGGTGTTGTTAATCTATCTTTCATTTGCTTAGTGTAACTGAGCTTTGCAGCAAGCCCAGGTGTGTCAGTCTGGTCTGAGACTGGAAACTCACCCAAAAATGAAGAACATATAGGACATCTACAGCCACATACTTACTGTATGGGCTTCTTACATTTGAAGGAGAGCAGAATTAACCTACTAAATATCTACTAAATTAGCCATAATCTGGTCAATCCCTCAAGCCAGCAAGATTTTTCCCACTATGGTATCATATGCATCTCCCTCCCTATATATCCAACCTGATGTCAGGTCTTCAGCAAAGCACGTCTTTCCCTCTCTCTCCAAATGCGGAGATTTACCATCTTCCCCCAGTGAATACCTGTAAACCAAGAGGTAAGAAGCTGCAATGTAATAGACTTTGCTGGGATGTTCCCTGGCAGCTCTGCATCATCTCCTCTCTCTGCTTCCAACCAGCCTGCGGAGTTTACAGTTCTCTGAACGCTATCTCCAACAGGCATGTTTGGACCCCATAACAAGGTACAGTCTTTCCCAGTGCCGATTCACCTCCACTATCATCTTCCAGAAGGGCCTAATAGTCTTGCCTTGACTTAGTCTTGACTAAACTTTACGGATTTAATACCATCATTTGGAGCTTGATTTAGTTGGAATTAGTTTGATCCCACCATCATTTTCATATTGCATGAGTTCCTTTCCCTGCTCCACACAAGACCAAGGAAAAGCTTTCTTCCTCATGTAGTCTCACAAGGATTACCTCTGCCTCATGTCCCTCCAAGCCATGCAAAAATCACATTTCTTTCTCCACCAGAAAGTCCCAAATACAACTCACAGCCTCACAAGAAGCTGGGCATTCAATTTAAATTGTTTTTAACCACAGATTAGATAAACTAATCTGCAGTTTGGCTGTGCTATGTTACTGCAGTTTGAACAATTCCCTACAACACCCAATAAGATGAGAATTTCCCCATTTCCATGTCTTCAGATAGCCAAAATTTTAAGGTTTCCCTCCTTTATACACACATTCCCTATGTCCCTGCTCAGGTAGCCACGGACCTTCCTAACTGATCCAAATTGTCTAAAGGGTCCCTACACACTTCATGCGCCAGCTGCTTAGGAAAGCAGGTCTTCATCCTGCATGTATCAACATGAGCCTTAGATAATAAACAGAGGACTAGGAGAGGGAAATCATCAGGGCTGTTAATTTGACACCAACTCTTTTGATCTCCTCTTTAGATCATAAGGAAAGGGTAAGTGTGCTTCCTTTTAATCTTCACTCCCGCACTTTAAAGGCCTCAATAATGTTCTCACCAACCAGATCATTTTCATTTGCAACTCTAATTAATCTGTGAATAAATATGCTTCGGAGAGGTGGATTGATTTAAATGAGGGCTGTCTTTTCACCTTTAATCTATAATGCTGCTTTTCTCTCTCTTGAGAAAATAGCTTCTAGCTTGCACTCTCTCCCTTTCTCCCCAAGTTCATGCAGGGCTCTTTCTCCTCTTTTTTATTATTATAAAATAATGGCTTCAGCAGGTGAATAAAGGGTTAGGCAAGTTTGACAAAAATAGGAAGCTATTCACCCTTGCTACCTTTAATCTACTGCATTCTCCTCCTAATGAGTGTAAATTACCCAAGCTATTTCACAGAGTCTTTATATGGCATAATACCAGCCAGCAGACCATTCTCAGAAGGGCGTTTTTATATTATTAGTATTATCTTTAATCTTTTGTGGTGTGAAGAGTGAGGACAACACAAGGATCCACACAAAGCAGTAGGAGCCAGGCAGAGGGGAACCTGGAAGGGTCTGCTGGGCTATGTGAAGGAATGGGTCCCCCATCAGAAGGATCCAGCAGCCAAGTGGCATTCTCTTAGGATGGAAACCCACCAAAAAATGCAGCCTTGCTGACTTTGCAAAGCTTGGCTGGAGCCAGATCAGTGTGGATGAGGGGTTTCTATACCAGTCATCAGCAGCTTCAGCCAGGGCTGGAAGAAGAGATATATGGACCCACAAACTCCCTTGTATGCATCTTCTAGTGCTGGTTTGCAGAGCTAAGATTTGGGCATAGATGCAGTAAAGACTTTCCCACATGGCAAATCACATGCACACAAGCAGTAACATCTACCTTCATAGCACAGAGGTCCAGACAAATCCCAACTCTGACCAACAGAATCATCTGTTCTCATACGGTCCCATTTTGAGAAGGTGAGAGCTGGGAGGTGGTGAAGGCAGCCCATCCACAAGGATGTTGCAGCAACCATGAGATGGTAGAGTTCAGGATCTCATGTGGGAGATGTAAGCCAACAAGTAGGGTTGCAACCCTGGACTTCAGGATAGCCAATTTTGACCTCTTCAAGGACCTAATTGGGGGTATGCCATGGACTAGAGCATTGGAAGGTAAGGGTGCCCAGGAGAGTTGGTTAACATTCAAGTAGCATTTCCTTCAAGCCCCAGACTGGTGCATCCCTAAGAGAAAGAAATCA
>NW_010340539.1:0-1937 GCF_000700745.2 Antrostomus carolinensis
TGCTCTACCATCATCTAGCCACCTGGTTATAATTTCCTAGAAGTCTACGAGGTTGGTCAAGCACAACTTCCCCTTGGTGAAGCCATGCTGACTGCCCCTAATGACCCTCTTATCTTTGATATCCCTTGAGATGGCACCAAGGATAAGTCATTCCATCACCTTCACAGGGATGGAGGTGAGGCTGACTGGACTGTAGTTGCCCAGATCCTCCTTCTTGCCCTTCTTGAAGACTGGAGTAACATTTGCCTTCCTCCAGTCCTCAGCCACCTCTCCCATTTCCCCCTTTTGTTTCACTAGACCTACTCACTAGCCCTTTCGGCAGGAAGGGCATAGCTACTCACGGCCAACTTGACTGACCTGATGGTCCTCCACATATCCAACAATTTTTGTGAGATTCTAAACACTTGCTATTTGCTGAACCAATTGCATAAAAGAATTCTCTCTATGCTTCCCTTCATCCCCAAAGTCTCTGAGGGGATAGCTCATTGTTCTAAGGGTTGCGGTCCATTCAATGTACCAAAACAATAAAATTGACGTTTTTGCTCTGCAAATCCAACCTGAGCTTACAAAGATTATGAAAACAAGTAGAAAAATTAAAATGATCAACATCACACGCTGGTCTTCCCACATTTGGTTATGTTCCCACAGAGTTCTGTGAAAAGAAACAACACATTGACTTGCTCTACTTGGGCTTTGTCTGCACAGTTAAAATGAAGGAACTATCCAGCAAGTGTTAATTTTATGTTCTTTTCTCTGGGCATCTTCAGCTTTCCAGGGATATTTCTTGAGGGATTCAGCAAGTACAAGGGGGACAGCCCTAATGGTTGGCATTTCTACCAACACTGTCTGTCCAGGAGAAAAGGTTGATTCCACAGGGGTGCCTTCAGTGACTGTAAAAATCCCGCAATAATGTTCAGTTTTCACAGAGCATTTTCTCCTGGTATCCCTTTGAGCCAACCCATCACGGGGAGAGGTCCCTGCCAACACATGCTTCATTACTTTAATTACCCCTCAGGACCATAGGTTGCTGGAGTATAGTTTATCACATGCAGCGCAGTGGGGTGTCACAGAGGGAGGTCACAAAGGGCCTCACTGTGACCCGCCGCCCAGGCAGGGAGGGGCAGGGCATCCGCTGTCCTGCCGGACACAGTGTGCTGGGGGCTGCAGCCATGTTTATCACATGCAGCGCAGTGGGGTGTCACAGAGGGAGGTCACAAAGGGCCTCACTGTGACCCGCCGCCCAGGCAGGGAGGGGCAGGGCATCCCCTGGGGAGGTACGGGGCTGGCTCAGCCCTGGGCACCTTGGTGCTCTTGGGGTGCCTCCAGGCTCCCCTTTGCCCTCATGTCCCCTGGAGACCTCCCTGCTGCCCTCTGCTCTGTCCCAGAGCCCCATGTTCAGACCCCCCGCGTGCCCCCAGGACGTCCCTTTCCCTTTGGCGCTCTGCAGGGCCCGGCCTCTCCCCGTCCACAACATTAAATGTCGAACATTCACTCGAGCTCATCAGAAATCGGAGTTATTGTCACCTCAGCTCTTCTGCACAAGCTTTTGCACAGCTTGACTTGTGCGTTGCCACCACAACACCTCCGTTCACAGCTGACTCGTGTACGCACAGTTTGACAAGTGTGTTCACAGCCTGAAAGGTGCACACTGATTGACACACTTGTTCAGGCACTGACACACGTGCTCACAGCATGACACGCTTGTTCATAGTCTGAAACTAGTGTTCACAGTCTGACATTGGTGTGCACAGCCTGACATGATTGCTCACAGCCTGACACGCGTACAAACAGACTGAAACCTGTGTTGAAGGCCTGACATGTGTGTTCATGGCTTGACACTCATGTTCACAGACTGACCCATGTGAAGACAGCCTGACAAGTGTGCACACGGCCTCACACATGTGATCACAGCCTGGCGTGTTTTCACAGCCTCACAC
>NW_010340540.1:0-8215 GCF_000700745.2 Antrostomus carolinensis
GAAGAAGTGACAGAAACAACATGTGATGAACCGACCTCAAGCCCCAGTCCCTTGTCCCCCTGTGCTGCTGGGGGGAGGAGGTGGAAAATCGGGAAAGGAGTTAAGCCCAGGAAGAAGGGAGGGGTGGGGGAGGTGTTTTAAGATTTGGTTTTATTTCTCATTATCCTCCGGTTTTGATTGGTAATAAATTAAATTTGCTTTTTCACCCAAGTCGAGTTTGTTTTGCCTGTGCCAGTAATTGGTAAGTGACCTCTCTCCAGCCTTATCTCCACCAGCAAGCTTTTCATTATATTTTTCTCCCCCTGCCCAATTGAGGATGGGTCGTGATAGAGTGGGCTTTGGTGGGCATCTGGCCTCTAGCCAGGGTCAACCCAACACAAAAATCCAATAAGAAACAGAGAATTAAATTTAAAGCAATTGCAGAATAAATTAAAAATTTATAAAATTTGATTTAATAGGTTGACTGCTCTGTAAAGTTCCTAAAACTTGATGGTTTAAATTCAAGTATATTAGATTTTGAAAATATATGTTACAAAAAAATCCCTCACTTTCTCTGTGTATCTGCTTCTTTCTTCAGAATGAATCCATGAACATAGTTTTCGGGTTTTAAATAAGGTTTGGCTTGGGTTGAGCTCTCATAAGAGTGAGGGAATGGAAGCTTTATCTTGGCTAACTATTCTTTTTTTTTATTATTTTGAATAAAAATGAGCAAGAAAGCTCCTACAGAAAGAGAAAGGAAGGCCTGAGAAACCACCTGAATAAACTATTTCTAGCCACTTGTGCTGGCAATTGTTTTATAGTACTAAGTCCAAAAATATATCAGTTAGAAAAGGCTTGCCAGAAAAGACAGAAGGAGAATCTGAACAGTTGGAGCAAAATAACATTGAAAGTTTGCCCTCTGTAACTACCTCTAATGCTCTCATACTGCAAAATATCATATAAGTAAATTAAATAATGGGAGAAAAGGGAAAGTAGTTTATATGGCATCTTCCAGCCCAAACAACTCAGACACCATCCATGAAAGCAAAACCATCCTTACTATTCTGCTTTTTAAAATAATTTGCAAAATTCTGCTATGGATCATCTGATCAATCGTCCTGAATGTACAAATTTTTGCTGTTTCTTAAGGGCGGTACATACTAACATACCCGTTGAAACAGTGCTTGCCTTTGTCTGCTAAAGTGTTAATATTTCCTTTACCTGCCACAAGTTGATCCTGCAATTTACAGAACCTCACAAAACCAAAACAAAACAAAACCCACCCCCCAAAAAACAAAACCAACTCAACTGAAACAAACAAACCCATACCAGAATATAATGCATTGTAAAGATAGTAATAAGCAGCACTGGGTTTTCATCTCTTCATTATGCTGTACATTTTTAATGAAGTGAATCAGTTGTCCATGTTGCTTTATCACAACCAACACAAAAAGCACATACCTGTTGTTACAACAGTGTCTGATTATAGATTACCTGACAATGTACTAAATCTTTAGATCTTAGTATATATTTCATGCTGTCAACAGAAAAAGCTTACTAGCTCTTTCTATCTTGGGTTGCTTAAAATACTTATGACAATAATCTAGATATTTTATATTTGCTATATTCTTTTCTCAACTTTTTGGTCTTTGCTAACAGTAATAAATATATGGACTGTTTTATAAAAATGCTGACTTTGAGGTAGAAATTTTCAATTTAAAAACATTTTAATGAAGTCATATGGATACTGAATTGAATAATGCCATTCAAATAGCAAAAAGTAAACAAGACACAAACAAGTTGCTATATAGTGCACAATCAAGCATAAACTATAAAAAATAGCTATTAAAAACCATCACTAATTATTCAAATGTAAGAGTTAGGCTAGGTGCCAGCATCGGGTTTTTTTTCTGCTGACTCCACTACAACACTTGAGTTATACTAGACATTTCCTGAAATTAATTTTCTAGGACTTTCTTAGTATAGACATGTCTCTCTGACTTCAGGAAGCCTTGGCTCAGGATTCACAGTTTATAGGGCTGGCATGAGACAGATACAGGCTTCCTGCATACACTGACAGCATCAGATATTGATGCTAGAAAAAGTCAGAGGTGCCAGATGTGTCAGTGGAGAAGAACAACAAGGCGTGATAGCAATAAAAGTAAGAACTTGTGAGAAATTCTCAAACAACCCCTCAATGGAAATCACATGATCTCAAGATTTTATGTCAACTTTTTCCTACACTGGCTGAAAATGTTTATTGTAAGTATTTTTTCTCTAAGTGAAAAAAGAACATTATGAATTTGAAATCACAAAAGTTTTTATGACCTTTTTAAATAAAAACAGCTTTCTTATTTCAGTATGAAATTGTTTCTGCTGGCTAATCAATTAGTGTTGGAGAGCAGGCACAGCTCTTACCTTTTAATTGATTCACTGCCACTCATACCTAACGATTCATGACATCCATACTACTGACAGAACTTGGACAATGAGAAACGTTAGTCAGTTTTGTTGGTATTAAGCAGCTAAATCTGGCTTTGACCATTGCCTAAAAAAGTACAGTAGGAAGGGGACGAGGGTCTGACACTAAACACAGCCACTGCCTGGTGAGGGTGTTTGTCACTGCATCACTGTCGTGTGATGGTGCTTGCTGTGATTTGCTTTAGAGCAGTCATTTTCCACTCTGGAAAAAGATGCCTCAAATGCAAAGAATCACAAGTTGTTTTTAAAACACCAAACAGGACCTCTCATTCAAAATCCTTCACAAAGCAGTTCCTCTGAAAATTACTTTTGTATATTACTGCCTGCAGGTGCCACAGGCCTCCGAGACAGTAAGAGGATACATACAGAGGATATAGGACAGCCTATGTTCTGTTTATAATACAACATAAGGAGTTAAAGTGGGATGAAGAAGAACAAGAATTATCAGTTGACACTTTTAATACATGGATGCCATGGTTACCTCCAAAGTCTTCCGTGATGTGTCTAGTAGTTATTATGTAAGAGTAGATTACAAAAATAAAGTAAGATCACAGACCTTATCCAAATTAGACAAATTTCATATATTACAATAACTTAACAAAATATTCAATATAACAGTCATCTAGTCTTTAGGACTAATACACTTTAATTGTCTGCTTACAGAGTTTACAGCATTCATTTCGCAATCATACTTCTAATTTGACATACAAGCAGATGAAATATATCTAAAAATTATTCAATCTGCTTAAACTGCAGGAAAAAAAACATTCCATTATCCTAAGAATGAGCAAACTACAAAGGAAAAAGATGCACATTAATGACAGAAAGTGATCATATTACTCTCTGCAGTGTTTCATGCCGAGTGATCATTTGAATGGACTTGAACCAAATTGTAAGAAAATGCACATTGCAATTCCACATCTTTATATATACATTTACATATACTCAGAACACATTTAGCTCACTTTGCATTGTTTTTTAAGATATTTGATTTCAAGTCAAATAATTTTTATTTTAGCATGCTGAATTTAAACGTCCTGAAAATATTTTTTGTTTCAGAACTACCTTTTTAACTTGCCTTTGATATATCTACTGGGTACAAAACATGAATGAAGCATGAATGAATTAGCCGTTAATTTCCTAATAACGAAAGTTCAGAACTGTGAGTTTTGATTATATACTCATCCTGCTGTTGGACCCTAGGGATTCTGCATTCCCATCTTGTTAGACCTGGTATAGGATTGTGATGTTCTACAGTAAAAATATCATAGACTCATAAAATGTTGGAAGGGACCTTTTAAGGTCATCTAGTCCAACACCCTGCAGTAAGCAGGGACATGTTCAGCTACATCAGGCTGCTTAGAACCTCATCCACCCTGACCTTTAATGTTTCCAGGGGTGGGGCATCTAACACCTCTCTGGGCAACTTCTTTCAGTGTTTCACTAATGTATCTGAACACAAATAACTTCACTCTTGTGAATATTATATCAGTTTTAAGGCATAACCTGGCCTAAAGAGTAATTTATTATTATTGGGAACAGCAGAATCTTTTCTACTGTGGGCCGTTGATAGATGAGGTCAGCACAGGAGATACACACAAGAACCACTACTTAGCCATTATGGAAACTAATGGGGTAGATATAATCTGTTAAATGTACAAACAGGTTACATTAATTTCTGCATTCATGTATATGCATAAACCATAGTGCATGATGCAAGCTGAAGAAAATATGCTTAGAAATTAAAAATACATTTTGCTATGAAGAACCTGAAAGCATATTAGGAAGAATATTGTAGAAAAAGGGAAATTAATTAGAGCTAAATAACCTACTGATTACTGTATTTTTAATCACATTCTGCTGGATTTATTCAGACAGGTTTGTGGCATGATACTTAATTTGGATTCACAATGTGAAAATTAGAATAACTTGTTTCTACATCGTAAACATTTGTCTCAGTAAAATATTAATTACTGTAGGCTCTTTTGATTTTCAATAATCTTATCTGACATAGCCTACAAACAAATTCAAAGAGAATGACCAACTCAAAGCTTTCTTGCATTAGTTACATACTATTGTATTCTGCATGCTGCTGGAGCTGTATTAGTTTTTGTGGGTTTACTCTCAACTTGGATAACTCAACTAGGCTGACTTAGGCTTTATGCTTCCAAGGGTATGAAAATTGCTCCCAAAATTTTCAAGGCATATGTTATTTTTTGCAGGAAAATATAAAAGAAAAACCCCAAACATTTGCTTGTTCAATGTAAAGTTTTGCCTGTCTACAGAACTAGGCTCCAGTATGTTTTCCTTTCTGAAGTATTTCATCTTTATGGCAAAAAAACCCAAAAAAACAAAAAAAAAACCCAAACCCAAACAAAATAAGAGTTAAAGTTAAAAATGTTGTCACTATCCAAACGAATATGAAATTTTCATAAATATTATGGCTTGTGCTATAGCACTTCAAAAATACTTTAAACAGATGGACCAGTGAGACTGCCATTTATGTTTTACCAGTCAAGAGGCATGTTTAAACTGCTGGCTGAAACACACACTATGAAATGCATTCCACATATAGCATTAGAAAAAATGCCTTGTTTGCTAAGAAACTATGCAGAAAAAATGTAACTGAATGAATGGCATTATATTTTATACATCTGTAATTTCTTGGAAAGAGATCAGTGGTCAGAGGAAAAGATCACTGTTATACTGTAGAGGTAGAAGTAAAAAAAAAAAGGAAATTTTTTTCTGCACAAAAGTATCACAAGATTTTTCCCACAACTATCTGGATGAAAAGTTGAGATCTGAAAAATATTATATACTGCTCTACACCAGAAAAGCATAATAACTTTGTGAAAACAAACCAGGAGGACAAAATTTGTCTTCAGTGACAGTGTTTAATGGAGATAAAGAAGGAAGATAAGAATCTTAATCTGTATTTTAATGAAGATAAAGAAGACGGATAAAGAAGAAGGAGGAATGTGTTCTGTATCTTGCACTGTAAGTTCAGATAGTCTTTTATAGAAAAGGAATTAGTTAATAAGAATGGTCACACTCCAAAATTTCATTATATACAAATACCAGTGAACTCTCCCCATTGTAACCCACTCTATGATTTCATATTTTAAGTGCCTGAAAATTATAATGTAAAAATATCATAGGTCAATTTTATTTTCTAATGAAGATTTCTGTTCCTTTGTAGGTTTCACAATGACTAAACACAAAATTGTAATAAAGTATTATATGCAAAAGCTTTATTTTTTACCTTATATTACACAGAATTCAGTATTACTTTTAAATCTCAAACATAAAGGAATTCTTCTGCATGGGGCACAAAAGATAAAGAAGGAAATGGAGGAGGCAGAGCTGCCTCAGAGGAGGAAAAGCTAGTGTTGGGAACTACTTTCTGTGTTTCTAAACATGAAACGTATTGTCACTTCTTATATTCCCAGTGTGTAAAACAGAGAAAGTCAAACTCACATGTTGTTTTCTTGAAAACCCACAAGGGATAAGGCGTCATGAAGTTATAGCCTTACACTTCACCTATCTACAAAATAGTATAAACTGAATTCAGATAATGTCTCCCACACTGCTTTGTAATCATTCCTGTTCGGGTTCATTATCTGAGAGGGAAAAGGTCTTTTCAGTCTTAATAACACAAACAATGGCTTAAAGTCAGATTCTAATCTTATAGATGGCATTCATGAGTCTTAACTGATGATTCTTGGACACAAGTTTAATCATTGGCTATGGAACTCACTTTTTGTTGAGTCAGAACAAGTGGAAGTCCATACATCTCTGCCAGCTATGTCTGGAAACACTCTGAGGAAGTTGGAGCATTTTAATTCCTTTGCCTTCTCCTTTCCACATCTAATCTTTATTCTGTAATAAAATGATAAAAGAAATAAAAAGCAGAGAATTTCAATCAGTTATTATAAAGTGATCTCTGCTCAATTTAGTTAACAAATTCAATGAAAACAGAAAATACGGATTATTCTAGAAACAAACTAATGCATAAAAAATACAAGTGACTTGTCAACATGTTAGGTAAGAGGCCACACAGCGGCTGACAGTATAGTCACAGCAGCAAAAACTGTCCCATGTCCCCTTCAGCCAATGTCTCTATCACCTTTACTGTTACCCCAAGCTAACAAGATCAAAACAGCATCTGTATATCTGCAGTAGCATCCAGCTGGACACCTTAGGTACAATGCTGACGCAATGTATGCTTGAAAGCTCCTGGCTTCTACTGTATTTTTTATACCTGCCCTCACCAGCACCCAGTAAACTACTATCAGTCATATTTTTCTGTCCATGAACGAAGTTTTACACACAAATCCTCAGAAGCTGCTAAATACTTGCATTGATGCAGGCAAGTCCAACTCATTTAAACTAATAATAGACTTTCTCTTGTTGTTGGTAGATTTTGAATCAAGATAATAGACAAGAATCAAACCAATAAAAGATTATTTTCTATAATAAGAGCCATGAAAAGTGGCAAACTTGTGGACATAAAAGTAAAGCCAGCCTTATAAAAGGATTGATTATGTACTCTTCAGGAAATAAAATAATGCATATCTCTGCCATATAGAGACACATTAGGGTTTTTCCTCCAAGTGTTAACCTGGACGCACTCCCCAGGATTTTGGTCAATTTATGTAATAAAGATCATTTATAGCACCAGATGTCTTGTGGATATTTTTAGAAATTAAACACCCCTTCTTTATAATACTGAGGGACTGATGAACACAGATAAATAATTCTATCTCCCTTTTTTTTTACAATTGTAAAAATGGATTATATTTGTTTTACTTAATATATTTTATGAAGTTATTAACTGAGTGCTTATTTTAAATGTATTTAATTACTTTTAAATTATAATGCAAAATATAAAATAGATGTTTGATTACATACAGAATATGGAGTTTTCCAATTGTTGGAAATAAATTATAAAAAAATTCAAACAAAGTAGGCTTAAATAATGAGTTTAAACAAAAGGAAAAAAAAAACATTTTGTTGTTACAAAGTTTTAATTTAATCAGAGAAAATATTCCACAGCCATCACATATGACATTTTTATGTCTAAGCCTGAGTGACACAGACCATCTACAGATATATAATCATTTTAACTGTAATCATAAACATAAAAATAGAACTTATCAGAAGCACCAATACACAAATCTAAACTACTGTTAAAATGTACTGAATACTTGGAAAGAATAGCAGAGTATTAAATATACAAGCAGAAATAACTGGCTAAGATGCCGTAACTGCTAACAAAATATATTTTATTAGAAGTCTAAGGACTGATAGCAGCACCCCAATCAGTCTTAATCACTGTGTCACTTGGCATGAACTCAGGTGACCAAGATGATTTTTCAAAAGTTCACAGCATGAAAGAGGAGGAAGGCAGTGGAGGTTTATTTAATCACCCTTATATGGCTTCATTTCTGGAGGATAGTCTTCAGTACTTCTTGAAACTCAAGACTTTGAAAGAGCTATAAACCCCAAATCTCTTGCTACCATCCTCACCCCCCCAGAAAATGAATAAGAGTATCAGATACTCTGCTTGGCTACACTATCAAACATATTGTCAGTGGAGAAAAAGAAAATATTACGCCAGAGAGATCAATCTAGCAAAAATTTTAAAATATACAAATTAAAACTTTTGGTGATTGAAATATGTTTTGGTAAATAAGATTTCACTTACAAACAATAAAAAGAAGACCCCCTTGTGAAATTCAAACATTCAGGGTTC
>NW_010340541.1:0-5262 GCF_000700745.2 Antrostomus carolinensis
GAACTTAAATCAAACCCTTTTGATGTTCCCCTTCCCACCCCGTCCCAACTCCCTGCCAAAAACGCCGGGGATTTCTCCCTCTCTCCCGCTGCAGACAAGTCGCAAATTGTTCCTGTCGCTGCGTTTGAAGTTGCAGACACCAGCGCTTGGCTGCGAGCCCCCTCCCTGCCTGGCCCCAGCTCAGGGTACGTGGGGAACCAACCCTCCCCGTGGCCTTTTGGGTCCCCAAGAATCCCACAGCAATCATGCCATGGGGCTGCCCCATCCCTGGGTGCCCCATGTGCCTCCCCAGGACCCAAACCCAGTGGGGTGATGGGCTCCTCCTGCCAGCATCCCACCAGCCCTACCTCCGCAGTGGGTGAGCCCGTAGAGCGTGTAGCCCTTGTTGCAGAGGCACTGGAAGCTGCCTGGGGTGTTGATGCAGAGGTGGTCACAGGTCCGGTCGAAGGAACACTCGTCGATGTCTGAAGGACAGGTAAGGGGGAGAGGTGAAGGTTGGCATGGCTGAGGGGCAGTGCCGGGCACAAGGGCTGTCCCCTTCCTGCTCCAATTGCTCCAGTGAGCTGGGGCTGCACTGGGATGATGTGGGATGACGCATGGGGATGCTCAAGGGATCCAGCACTGGGATGCTCCAGGGATTCAGGGTGCTCTGTGGACCCTGCACTGGAAGGCTCTGGGGATCCAGCACTGGGACACTCGGTATCCAGCACCAGGGATCCTGCAGTGGGATGCTCCAGGGATCCAGCACTGGGATTTTCCAGGGATCCTGCACTGGGGTGCTCTGGGGATCCTACAGGGAGATGCTCTGGGGATGCAGCACTGGGATACTCCAGGGATCTAGCACTGGGATACTCCAGGGATCTAGCACTGGGATGCTCCAGGGATTCAGCACCAGGGAGCTCTGGGGACCCTGCACTGGAACACTCTGGGGATCCAGCACTGGGACACTCGGTATCCAGCACCAGGGTGCTCCAGGGATCCAGCACCGGGGTGTTTCAGGGACCCGGCAGTGGGATGCTCCAGGGATCCAGCACTGGGATGCGGTGGGACCCAGCACTGGATTGCTCTGGGGATCCAGCACCAGGATGCTCCAGGACCCTGTGCTCCCACACTGCCTGTCTCCAAGCTCCCCCCTTGCCCACTCCAGCTGCTGAGACATGGGAGCACCAGCCCCCTGCACCCCCCTTGCCCCAAGCTCCTGCACCCCCCTGCACCTCAAACAGGGACCAGGACCGTGTCCTTGGCATGAGGTGGCCACGAGAGCCCCCGGCTGCTGCCAAGCCAGGGCTCTGCCCCATGCCAGGGATCGATGCTGCACAGGCAGGTCCTGCCCTGGGGATGGTGCTCAGCCCCGTGGGGCACCTCGCCGGGACAGGGAGGCCCTGGCTGGGTGGGTGAACACAACCTGGCAGGTTTGAGCATCATTTCATTGGCTTCATTAAGTTAATTGCCACTCTCACGTCAAACTCCCAAGAGCACAGAAGCTGGATGGAGATGAAAGCGGTCGCAGTGCCGGAGCGTGCCAGCCCCCTCCCTCCCACTTGGGCTCACACACACTCACTGTGCCAGCCTCGGCCGTGGGCTGGGGGGGACAGAGCCCTGTGCTCCCCCCAGCATGGCCCAGTGACATGCTGGGTCATTTAAACCTTCTGGTTTTATGTGGGATGTGCAGGAGGATGTTGGGATGGGGAGAAAAAGGTGGGAGTGAGAAAAAGGGGACCCTCCCCCCCTATTCCTGCCCCTGGACAGATGTGGGAAGAGGAAATCCCTTTGCAAAAGCCACTGAAATTCTTGCTCTGCCTTGATGGTTTGCAAAACCAGTGTGTCTCCAAGCAGGGCATGATCCAGCCTGTGCTGTGGGGTGGCTGGTGGAGGGGGAGAGGCAAGGCAGGATGTGTCCCACTGCTCCTCTTGTTCCCCATCCCGGGAAAACCACGGCTGCTCGAGAGGGGAGGAAGCAGCTGGTGCATCAGTGGGTTAAAGAGACGGTCCTGCTGCCACGGGATCACTTTGGGCAATAAAGCAGAGTAGCTTGGGAGAAGCCCAGAGGTGCTGGGGTGGGTGCTGAGCTCAGTGTGCCCTCCCAGGACACACAGGGTGCTGCTGGGGTCCCCGGTCCCCTGACATGGGTGCTCCAGAGCAAAGCTGACAGCCCCGGGTGTGGGGCGTGCTGGCTGCCAGGGCTGCTGGCCAAGATGATCCCCGTGCCCAGGCAGGGCTGTGTCCCAGCCCACGGGGCTGCAGGGAACATCGTGACCATCATCCCAGCCCTGAGTAAGGCTGGAGGATTTCACCTGGCATCTGCTTAATTCTTGGCTTGAACTCTGCTGTGAGAAGAGCCCAGAAATCCCCAGCTCGGGAGTAGGGCTGGGACAGCAGCCCAGCTCTGCAGATCAAAGCACTAAACCCCAGAGCAGAACACAAATCCAGCACTAATCCCCGAAGGATGTACATGGTCCAGAGGAGAAGAATGAGGAACCGCACTCAGAACCCCCAGTGCTCCTCCAGCAGCAGCTGTGGGAGGGCAGGGAGGGGATGTCCCCACGTCCCTGGTGCTGGGGTCCTGCTGGTCCTTACCTTGGCAGTTCCTCTCGTTGATGAGGAGCTTGTAGCCCTTCTTGCAGCTGCACTCAAAGCTGCCCACCGTGTTCCTGCAGATGTGGTCACAGCCACCGTTGTTGAGCCGGCACTCGTCGATGTCTGGTGGGGACAGGGGACATGTGTCATGCTCTGGCTGGGATCCTCAGCCGGGAGAGAGGGGTCATCCCCTCCAGACCCCAACCCCACCAAGAGCCAGCAAATGGAGGAAACCCTTTGGGTTCTGGTGGTCACTGAGGGAACGTGGCTGCTGGTTTTATCTGAGTGCATTTGGGGAGCCAACACATGACACTGGGGACACTGGAGAAGACCAGAGCTCCTGAGCTCGGCTCCCCTTGGAAATTGTACAAAACACTTAATTTCTGCAGGTCTCAGCATCCCCTGGAGCAGAGCCAGGGTCTCTCAAAGAGCCTTGGAGCTGGGGGAAAGCACCAGAGCAGAGTCTGCAGAGCCAGGTTTGGGCTGGGAGCTACTTTTGGGGACCAGGAGCAGCAGGAAAAGAAGACCAAACCAGGAGGGGAAACTACCTCCTTCAAAAAAGAGCTGCTCGATAGAATAAATACTTTCCAACCTTCATCTCTCTGCTTGCCATCTCCTTCCTGCCACAAACAAAGCTAAACATGATGATGCACAATAACTGCAAAGAGCCCGACAACCTGGGAAGAGCTGGGACTTGGGTTTTTGGTGGGTTTTTTGGGTTTTTTTTTCCCCTTTTTCTACTAATCACAAAATTTATTGCTAGGAAACAACCCGTAAAATGGAAGGAGACCAGGAAGAGGCAGTTGCCTTCCCCATCCCTCCATCCCTCAGCCACCAGCGCCGGGGCGGCAGCTCTGCTTCTCTGGGGTTGGGGTTTTCTTTTTTACGACTGCGAGGGAGTGAGTTGTAAAACCAGCCCACAGCCGTAATAAAACCCCCAGACACAGGGGACGTGGCTCTGGGTTATTGCATGTTCCTGGAAACTGCAGAATTGGAGGCGGTGGGGGGATGTTCTGATAAAATAACAAGGGGCAGGGGGTTTCTGGAAGCGGTCAGCCCATAGACAGGCAGCTTGCAGCAGGATGGGCTTTGCTTTCAACTGGGGTCAAGTTCCTGGAGGTGCTGAAAGACACAACACAGGCAGCAGCCAGCCCTAGGGTCACAGTGTCCCCTTGCCTGGGGTGAGGGTAGGTTTGGGGAGGGCTGGGGTGACCCCCCAGCATGTATGAGCAGGATTGATCCCCCTTAGAAGAGGCAGGGGGATGGGGATGTTGGTGGGAGCATGCAGAGGTGTGCAGCATCCCATGGTGTCCTCCCCAAAGTGGGACATGGTGCTTGGATCTAGCTGGGCAGTGACTGCAGAGGGACTTGTGCATCTCAAATTCCCACAGCGGGGGTGGATTTCCTGCCCACCCAGCCCCTGCTCATGGGGAAACTGAGGCAGCAGGGTGGAGCGAGGTGGGATGGGACCCTCCAGCCCCACAACTGCTATACCATCAACTCCAACTTGACCTGACCCCCCCCTTTCCTCCTCCCCATGGGCTTCCCAGGGGAGTGGGACCAACCACAGTGCCTTCAGCAAGGCGGTTGAGTTCCTGTGCCTGGAGGTGATCCCCATCCCCACTTCATGGATACAAACACCAAGTGAACAAACGCTGCAGCCAACATCGAGCTGAGCTAAAACCCAGCCTTTTCCAAGGGCACTAAGGACACAAGGAAGGGTATGAGGCACCCATGGGTGAGCAGGGAACACCCCAGCCCCACTTTCACCCACCCACCTACCTACCTTTGCACGTCTTCCTGTCGGGCTGGAGCATGAAGCCCATGGGGCAGCTGCAGTGGACGCCCGTGGCTTCATCGTGACATTTGCTGTCACAGCCCCCGTTGTTCACAGCACACGTCTCTGCAGGGAGAGGGGAGAGAGTGGCCGAGGTGAGGGACCAGTGTCTAAAAAGTTGGGAGGGGGTCACACCACCCAGGCATCCCCACGCCACCCAAACCACCCCATGGGGTCACACCACTCAGATGTCCCCACGCCACCCAGATGTCGCCACGCTGCAGCCTGGGACAGGCAGTGAGTGCAAATCTCCCTGTAGAGCCCATTGAAACCACCCTGGGCTTTTCATGCAGCCGTAACGAGGTCATGGAGCCCCCAAATTAATAAAGACCCTCTGGATACAGAGCACGAGGGATAAGGAATTAACACTTCGTGATCCCACAGCATCTTCCGCCTCCGCAGATGACCTGGCACTCGTTGCTTTCCCATCTGGGAAGGCATCCCTGGGAATTTTGGGGGTGAAATAAGGGCACGTGTGATTCACCCTGTATTGCAGCAGCGCTAAGGAAGGAAAAAACATCACCCAGATTTCCTGGTTCCCCATCCAAACCCCTGCACAGCCCTCCTGCCTTCCAACAACCTGCTCTTACATACACTGGACATCTGCACTTAAGGCAGAGAGGGGACAGCCCTGTCCCCTCGGTAGAGGATGTTTTATTCATTGCAGGCAGAGCAATATCATAATAATAAATAATAAATATAATAATAATAATAATAAAGAGCAGCACCCAGCTGTCCCCAGAGAGGACGGGGTCAGGGACACAGGCAGGGACGTGCAGGCAAAGCCGCTGCCTGTTGCGACACTCAGGGCGCTGGGAAACGCGGAGGTGGTTTGACGGAGGCTCTTC
>NW_010340541.1:5373-7547 GCF_000700745.2 Antrostomus carolinensis
CCCAAAACTGGGTCTGGGGTCATCTGGTTTTGGCAGCTCCGAGGAGGAGGAATTGGATTTCCAAGTGACAAATTCACAGTCCTCGCTGTGCAAATGCAGCCAGGACGGGTCTCACCAGGGGTACCCAGGCTGGGGCTCCCTGGGGACATGGGTGAGCAGCCTCGGTCCCCAGTGGGATGGCAGGGGGGGTCCTGGTCCCCTCATCACCACCGTCATCGCCGAGCAACAAACCTACTGGTGACCCCATGTCACTGGTCCCTAATTGTCACCCGCAAAACCACCAGTGACCCCATGTCACCAATCCCTAACTGTCACCCGCAAAGCCACCAGTGACCCCACATCACTGGTCCCTAACTGTCACCTGCAAAGCCACTGGTGACCCCATGTCACCAGTCCCTAACTGTCACCCGCAAAGCCACCAGTGACCCCACATCACTGGTCCCTAACTGTCACCTGCAAAGCCACTGGTGACCCCATGTCACCAGTCCCTAACTGTCACCCGCAAAGCCACCAGTGACCCCACATCACTGGTCCCTAACTGTCACCTGCAAAGCCACTGGTGACCCCATGTCACCAGTCCCTAACTGTCACCCGCAAAGCCACCAGTGACCCCACGTCACCAGTCCCTAACTGTCACCCTCTGCTCGGGCACGCCGGCCGGTCCAGTGTCGCAGGCTAATTTGAGAGACACTTTGTATAATTAGAACACACACACACACAGAGGCAGGCAGCATCAGTGGAAAAAAAAAAATCCAATTTAAAAAAAAATGCTAATTATTTCAGTATTATCAAAGTCAGCTGTCGCTGGTAGGACTAGAAGGGACACTAATTAAAATGAAGCATTTTCAGCTTGACAGCTTCCCTGTGAGATCAATCCTCAATTTCGGTCCTAACCACCAGAACAATGGTTTGAAGTGCATTAAGTTGTCCACAAAGGATAATAAAATATTCCTTTCAGAAGCCTGGTTGCTTGAATAAATAAGGCATTTGGGTTTCAAGGAACCCAAGATGAAAAAGCCTTGAAGAAATTCCTTGGAAAGAGCAAATCCCAGGTTCTCCCGCTCTTTGCAAGCGCCGCGTGGGGTGGGAATGACTGAACCATCCAACCATTCGCCGCAGGGCGAGGGAGCTGGGATCGCTCTGTGCTCCTCTTGCTGCTGCTATTTTTATGATGTCCCATAATAAGAGAACAAAAGGGACCATTTTATGAAATTAATAGCCAGCACAATTACAAAACCTAACGGCAAGGGAGAGGTTTCTGCAGATATTATATTTCTCCAGCCAGGTCTTTGCACCACATGCAGCCTGGCCATGGTGGGACCGATCGATCCTCCTGCACGGCACTGGGGTGATGGGAAACTTTCTGGAAGCTGGATGAATTATCTAACACCAGACTTTGTTCCAGCAGCTGATGCAGAAGCAGCACAGGGAGGGTTGATTTAACGGGGTCACCGCCGAGATGAGAGGATGGGCTCGGTGTGAGTGCTGCTTTCAGTGGGATGGAGGAGCTGGAGAAGTGGTGGCACTGGGAAGGATGGGAATCTCCAGGGAACACAATGCCCTGGGCACACTTCACCGTGCTCACAGCTCCAGCTCCCATCTCCCCTCCCAGCACCTTCAGGAATTGCAGCTGAGATGTAAAGCAAACCCAACTCGTCATCCCACGCAGGATGCGGCCGCTGCCCAGGGTGTGGATGGGGTGGAAGCCCTGGAGCACCACAGCAAACCCCTCAGCAAAGTAGGGACCATGTCCTGGGCTTGGAGGGGAATGTTGGGGGGTACCTGTGAGGCAGCGGAGGTCGGGGGTGTGGGGCCAGGCGCTGGAGCAGCGCCCCGGGAGAGCGGCATTGTTCGGCGATGCCGGCAGCCCGAGGGCTGCTCCCAGTCTGGCATGAGCCAGCGTGACTCACCCAACCACACAGGGCTTTGGCGAGGGCCTCCATCGCTCGGGGAGGGAGAAGACAAAGCGACTTGCACACACACACACACACACACACACACACACACACACACACACTTTCCCACCCTCCTCCATCCCACTCCGGTCTCACTTCCCAACATCCATGCCATGGAAATCCTCGCCTTGCTCAAGACCCTTCACTGTGCTGGGAATCAATGGGGATGATGGAGCCCCTGCCTGTGCCCCACAGCACCCTGCCCCTGCCCCGCAGCAC
>NW_010340541.1:7963-10295 GCF_000700745.2 Antrostomus carolinensis
CACAGCACCCTTCCCGTGCCCCGCAGCACCCTGCCCGCACACGCTCCAGCTTCGCCTCCACCTTCCAGGAAGTGGCAATCGCAGCGGGATCACGATCCCACAAACCTACGGAGATAATTGTGTGGTAATCAGAGGGATTACAGCTGGGTTGGTTGGAGCCCGGTGACAGCGCAGAGCTGGGGGGTCCCCCCTTCTCCCACCCCTGTGGGAAAGGCTCTGCAGAGCCTCCTGAAAGCCACGGTGAGTGCTCCACTCCCTGTGAGCCGTGCACCCACAGCTCCTCCTGGATGTGCCCAGAGTTTCCATGCACCCAGAACATCCATGAATGAGATTTCCCACCACAGACAAGTCTCTGCACCTTCAGACTGCCTCAGCTTCCTTGTTGGCGGAGCAGAGCATCGCCTTACCTTCATGAAGGGCTTAGAGACCTGAGGAGGGTTGGAAAGAAATCCCTGGGGAAGCAGCCGAGGTGCCCAGCTCGATAAAGGGTCATCACAGTTTGCTGCAGCTTGGGGCTGGCTGCCTCTGAGCATGGGGAACTGGGCCAAACCCTGGGACACCCTGAATGTCCCTGCGCCCACAGAGGGGACTGTGTGGGCTCTGGGAAGGGGTAAATTTGGGAGCGTAGAGCATAGATGGGCAGGAGCATCCCCCTCCCCACCACTAGCTCCTCACGGGTTTGCTTGGCAGCGTTTTTTGGGGACAACCATCACCACAGCCACTGGAAAGCAGATGATCACCCCCTGCACCGGGCTGGATCAACCAAAGCAACGCAAGAGCCCCCACCTCATGCAAGCACAGCCAAGGGAGGGTTTGATTTCTCTGTCCCCAAAAGCAAAGTCCACTTGCAGCCCGAGGCCAGGTTTGCTCTGCGGGGTTTAAAAGCAGCAGCGAGGGACGGGGTTAGTGAGGCATGCGGTTAGCATGAGAGCTCAGCCCCCCCCTGGAGCCCAGTTAGGATCTCAAGGTGAGAGATCATCTACGGTTAGAGCCCTTGGCAGAGATAGAGAGAACAAAAATATTTACCATTAGAAAACGTCTCAAGGATAACGTGTTGCTGGAAGTGTCTCTCCCCTGTTTAACATTATAAAAAAGTGATTTAGAAACAGTGGCCAGCAAGGAGCTCACTTGGTGTCACACATCCACGGGTTCAACTCTGCTGCCTTTTCCAGCCTGGTGGAAATTGTCCCTCCTTTAGGTTTTATATCCCCCCACCTCCCAAAAGAGCCAAATCCCGAGGTGTGGGGCCACTGTTATCAACTCCTCCATCACCCCATCCAAAGCATCCCGTGTCCCACAGCCTCTCCAAACCCCCTCTGGTTTCTCACCCTGCGTCGAGCCGGCAGGAACCCCATGCGAGAGGGAGGAAGCGCGTTACGAGGAGCGTTAGTGCAGCCCGTTAGTCTGGGAATTGGGTCCTCGCCCTCACCGGAGCAAAACCAGCACGTGCTGGGGGGGTTGCAATCCTGAGAGGAGCCATATGGACACTGCACGGTCACGGGAAGGTGATTGTGTCCCACCAGTGGCACTGGCACCACTTGGATTTAGCAGCCAAGCTGGCAGTGAGCTCAAATTTTGGGTGCATTTGGGCTGCTCTTTCTCACCCATGGGTGCAGGGAGCCCCGGTGACGCACAGCCTTGGGGTGCTGAGTACTCAAGGGAGCATATGGGAGCCTGGGGTGGGGGGGACAAATGGCCAAGAAGGGGTTGAGAGCAGCTTGGGCAAAGTCACAGACCCCAAAATTGGTGCTAAAACACTGACTGGGGATTGCCTCAAAAAAATTAGCTTGAGCTTTGCCTTGCACAGGAAACTGCCTGGCACCACCCATCCATGTCTGGGTGATGTCCCCCCTTCACCCCAGTCACTTTGGGGAGGGGACAAGACAACCCAGCACTTCTTTTTGTTCCTGTGTGGGGACAGAGCCTTGAGGCAGTGCTGGATCAAAGCTGGAGAGCCCTTGGGGGAGCGCAGGGCTGGGGGGTTTGGAGCACATGGAGCCCATCACCCATGGGACCAAGAGGAGATGAGTGCAGCCCCGCTTGATGAGCGACAACGCCAGGTCCGTGCGGGGGGAAAGAGGGTGGAAGGGGAAAAGAGGTGGGGGACAGCCCCCGGCTGTGCCTGCACTGTCCTGGGGGGGCTCAGGCTGCGGGCTGGGATGCAGCAGCCAGGACACGGGGTGATGGGGCTCTGCAGGGACCGTGTCCTCCTCGGGGAGGTCGATGAGCGAGGAGGAGCCTGCATGGCATGGCCATGGCCACCCGCCTTGTGTCCCTGTACCCTGTGTTCCCCTTCCCAGAGCCCTCCTACGCCGTGTTCCCTTTGGGCTGG
>NW_010340541.1:10329-19712 GCF_000700745.2 Antrostomus carolinensis
GGTGTCCCCAGCACTGACCCAGCAGCGGGGTCCGGCGCAGCCCCCGCTCCCGGCATCGCTCCCGGCATCGCTCCCGGCACTGCCGGCTTCACAAAGCTGGAGACCATCAACGCTGCCGCCGCGAACCGCCTGGGCACGGGTCAGGAAATGGCCCATAAAACTTGACCTGGCTTTAGTTTCCTTCTCCATCTAATCATATTTCCTCCCCATCCACCACCTCCCGCTCTGCCGGTGCTCTCCACAAGCTGGGGGACAGGGATGGCTCTGTTGCACCCCAAATATCGGTGGGAGGGAGCTGCACTGATGTAAATCTTGTAAATCTTCCCCAAAAAAAGCCAAAATCTGCATCAACCATGACAGCCTGGTTTGCATCTCCCCACGGGCGCTGCACCCTGGGCTGCTGGACAGAGATTTGATGTGTTTGCTTTTTTTTGGGTTTTTTTTTTAAAAAAGGCTGCTTTTTGAGCATAAATATAAATATATAAGGTCATCAGCCTCCCCTCCCAGCTCCCCTTCCCCCTCGAGCCCGCAGACATGTTGGGAGCCATTAGGGCTGGCCCTGCTTTGCTCAGAGGCATGTTATTCATTATCTGCATTTTTAAAAGCAGCAATAAAAAGCGGAAAAATGAAAAACACCGGCCGTGGCCTAATGAAACTGTCATTCAAAGGGGCTGATCGTGCTTCCTGCCTCGTGGTGTGATCTGAAGGGAACCTGGACCAGGGGCCTGTCCCGGCAGCCCATCAAACGCACCGCGTACAATTTCAAAGCCCATGGCCCGGGGAGCGAGTTTGCGTTTCCCTTCGCTGGAAACTTTATTCCCCTTGAAATGATGAAATATTTCAGAGGAAATGGGGAAGGGGCGGCAGAGGGAGCACTGAGAAGGGGAGGGGGGATGGCTGTTTGCTGAGCCCTGGCTGTAAAACAAGAAAGGGTGGTTATAAATATCCGAGCAGGTACCTCGGTTGTAAATCTGCTGGCTGGACATCCCTGTGGGGTGGCCACTGGCTCCCAGCGCCCAGAGCACAATCCCACAGTGTTCCCGTGGTGGGACTGGGGGGTCGGGAATCCCACAGGGGATGCAGGAACTGAGAGGGTCCCTTCCCATGGAGATGGGGCTGTAGACCCAAGAGGGATGCGATAGGTGATGGGTTTTGGGTTGATGCTGCTCCTAAAATGTTCCATCGCTGGGGTTTGATCTTCCCCAGGAAGGTGGGTGAGGGGAGAGCTCACAGGGATGTACTGGCTCCAGTGGGAGATGCCTTCCCAGCAGCTACAGTGTCCATCATGGGGACAAAGCAGGAGATTTTGGTCAAGACCATGAAGATGAGCAATTATGGAAACACCCAAATCCCACCCTGACACCTGCGGTACCCGGGGTCTGAGCGCTGAGACCCTCCAGCAAACGTCTCCCTGGTGAGCATCCCCCAAAATCACGAGGTGCTCCGCAGAGCTGCTCTCCCACCCCCTGCTCCCAGCAGCTCAGGAGCATCATTCCGGTACCAAACCTCCCTGAGTCCTCACACTGACACTGTCACACATACAGGGACCTCCATCCAGGAGGAACAACACCAACTGACCCACCCTGAGGTCCCAAAATCCCCGTCAGAGAAGCGCTCCCCACCCCAGGCACAGCAACAACCCCACGGGAGGGTCCTGAGTGGGTGGGACAGGATGGAACAGCCATGGGAGCAACAACCAGGACAACGGGGGACAAGGGGCTGCCAGTGTTTGCCAACAATCTGGGACTGGGATTAATCCTGGAGGTGGGCTGGGTGACAGCGGTGACATTAAGGTGACAGGCTTTGCTGGGGGCTCAGCTCTGAGCATCCCTCGAGCCGGAGGGGAGCAGCTGGAGATTTGGGGGGTTCCTCCACCGCTCGCCCCGAGGATGGAGCTGTCTTTGGAAAGCACAGAGGGTTTTCTGTTCAGGCACAGCGGGGCCATGGGGAGCCAAAACCTCTCTCTTGCTTTCAATTCCTTTTTCTTTTATATTTTATATTTTTTTTTTTTTTTAATTTTGCAAGAAGAAGGCAAATGTCTGGAGCAATTTGTGGACTTAATCACTCTCCGAATGTAAGAGTTTTTTAAATCGAATCAGCTGTTAAACAGCACAAGCATATGAAACCAGTAAAACTTCTATCTCTGTTTGATGTTTTACAATTTGAAAACACACAGAGGAAAAGGACAATTCTGGGGGTGGTTGAGTTGTCAGGTTGTTGGGGTTTTGGGGTTTGTTTTTTGGGGTTTTGTTTTGTTTTTTGTTGTGTTTTTTTTTTTCCAAGACAATTGTTCCTGAGCTGAGGCCCCACGGTGCCAAGTCAGAATAGATCAACGCAGTCAAATCTGTCCCCTCTGTGTCCCCTCCCCGAATGCCGCCGGTGACAGTGACAGTAACAATTCCTAGTACGGGGACATCCTCTCCCCTCTCATGGAGGCAGGCAGGGACCCCTGCCCGCACCCTGGCACAACCAGCCTGTCCCCAAAAGTCCCCTCAAGCATCCCCACAGCCACTTGTGTTCCCCGTGGTTGAGCAGCGACGCATCCCTGCACCCCACGGGTACCCACAGCATCCCTCACACATGCACCGAGTTTCTCCGATCTCAGCAAAAGGAGACACCAAAATACGGGGAAAAAAACCCCAAACCCTTCATCAAGCCAAGAGTAAATTGCCCAGGAGGAAGAGGAGCCGTCCCACACCCCAGCCCACGTCCGGGCGATGGCTCACACCTACCTATGCACGTCACCCCGTCCGAGTGCAGCAAGAACTTGACGTGGCAGCCGCACTTGGGCCCCTGGTCAGTGTCATCACAGGTGTGCTGGCAGCCCCCGTTCCCGTAGTTGCAGGTCACTGTGGGGACAAAACACTGGATGTCACCTGTGGCTCCAGCCTCTCTCCTTCCCACCCCAGCATTCCAAAGCGGTAGCATAAAGCCAGCTTGGAAAAACCTCCTCCAAAACCCTTGGAGAGATCCCTTCCTCCCTCCCTCCCTCCTGGGAGCCCTTTGGCGTTCCCTGCGGGATCTTGGCAGCTGCAAACTGTTCTGTGGTTTCTTGCATCTCCCCTTTGTGTATCTGCCAAATGCCACCGGTGCAGCCCGAGCTCAGGGGACTGGTGGGCTGGTTGTCCCTCACCCTGTATCCCTCACCCTGGGAGTGAGGAGAGGGAGGTCCAGGTCCCTCACCCTGGATCTGGTGTTATAGGGGAGGGATGGGACTTTCCCAAACTCTGGAATGACTCAGGTGTGCTCCTGGGAATCCCTGCCAGGCCCTCCCTTGGGGAGCAAGGCGTATTGTTCATTTAGCTTGAAGGGGAAAAATAAGCTCATAGGATTAAAACTCCATTCCATCAGCGATTTGACACGTTTGCTGCAAACAGCAAATGAGAAACAAAATAAAAATAATTGCATAAACACACACATATCTATTTAATAACCCTGGCAGTGCCAGCGAGGTGCTGGCAGGAGATCAGACAGGCTGAGAGCACCATGTCCCCCCGGGGAGAGGATTCCTGTGTGCCTCCCGTGCCGATCGCGCTATCCATGAGCATCTCCCCTTGGGAAAGCGAAGCTGGTGGGACAGGGACATGAGATACTGCATTTCTAGGACCCTTCTGATTGCCATTTCATCTCTCTCAGTGTGAGAGCACAATGTCCCATGTGGACATGGCAGA
This sequence comes from Antrostomus carolinensis, assembly GCF_000700745.2. Classification (NCBI taxonomy): domain Eukaryota; kingdom Metazoa; phylum Chordata; class Aves; order Caprimulgiformes; family Caprimulgidae; genus Antrostomus; species Antrostomus carolinensis. Next base: position 14,001 of record NW_010340541.1, read on the forward strand.
GGGAGATGCCAGGAGTATCATCAAATCAACACAGGAAGAGCTGGGCATGCCGGAGGAAAAAGAAGCCAGAGGGCTGCAGGCTCCATAAATCAACTAGCACCAGGGGATCAGGGCTTTGCAGCAGGGCCAGGAGGGGTCTGTACCATGGGGACAAAGTTGGGGGTCCCTGTGACGCTGTGTCCCCATCCCTGGAGCGTTCCTTACGTTTGCAGTCACGCTGGTTCTTGGTGAGCTCGAAGCCGGGGCGGCACTCGCAGGCAATGCCACCCTTGGGGGTCTCCCGGCAGATGTGGGCGCAGCCGTGGTTCTTGTTCATGCAGTTCATTCCTTCTAAAAGACAGAAAGAAGCAAAGAAAAGCTCCAAAAGCTCGCTGGCACCAGTCTGCAGTGGCAGAAGGATGTCTGGGGTGACATGGGGATAGGGAGATGGTGGCAATGAAGGGAAAACCTTGCAAGTGGGGACCTTAGTGGGGACAGGACAACCTTGAAGGGCAGCACCTCTGGAAGGTGGAAAAAGCCACCCCAGAGCCTTGAACCTTTGATTCTCTCCCATCACCTTGGGTGAGACCCCATTCCCACACTTCAACTGCTGCCCACCAGCTGGCACCGATGGGACAGAGCGATGCAGCTTCTTTTTGGAAGACAAAGAGGATGGAGGAAGCGTGGATGTGATTACAGACCCCAGGGAAGGCAGCCATGGCATTATTCAGCTGAACAAGGACGGGTTTTGGGGGAGCAGAGCTGGCTGCAGGGAGGGGGACAGCCCTGGGATGAGCCCTGGGGCCATGCTCACTGACAGGAGCTTACAAGACATTTAGCCCACAGCAAGCCAGGGACAGACCTCTGGGAGATGCCACTGCCTGCTCAGTGCCTTTTCCTGGCAGAGGGAGGGGGTCAGATCCTTTCCAGGCACCCAGTGCTGAGCCCACCATGGGGTAAGCAATGCCAGCATCAGGATGGGGGACCAGGCAGGGCTGCAAGCCCCTGGGCTACCAAGAGTCTGGGGCATAAGGGCAAGAAAAAATCCTCATGGGGTCAGAGCACCTCGAAGGAGGATGCTCTAGGTTGCCCAGAGAAGCTGTGGCTGCTCCTCCCTGGAAGTGTTGAAGGCCAGGCTGGATGAGGCTTTGAGCAACCTGGTCTAGTGGAAGGTGTCCCTGCTGATGGCAGGGGGGTTGGAAACGGATGACCTTTAAGGGCCCTTCCAACCCAAACCAGTCTGGGATTCTGTGATTCTGTGCTGAGATGCACCATGTGTGCATGGAAAGGGTTAAAAACCACAGGGCTTGTGGGTGTCCCAGGCTGCTCCCCATCACCTGCCCCACAGATCCCGCCTGGCTCAGCTCCAGGACAGGCTGATCATCTGTAATTGCAGTGGCAGAGTCCTTGTAATTAGAGTCTCCTGCCTCCAACCACATCATCCCTCCCTTCCCTGGCATCTGTGCCGGGTTTGGGAACCCCCAACCTGTGGGGAGCCCCAGCTCCATCCCCCCAGCACCCTCCAGCCTGTCCCAGGGCAGGGATGTTGCTGCCATCCCCTGTGCTCCCCCCAGCCCTGCCCTGGGACCCCCCTGACAGCCAAGCCTCTCCTCCAAACAGCCCCTTTTTCCTCCCTCTCTTTTTTATTGCTGCACTTTACTAACTGATGGCATCTCCACCACGTCCTGGGTGCCACACAGACACCGAGGCCGACCCCACCCTGCTGCTCTCCCGGAGATGCCACCACCTTTCAGACAAGCCAGGTCACCTGCAGAGATCCCCTGGCATGTCCCAGTGGAGACACAAGCTCTGGAATCTGTGTGTCCTGGCTTCCCTCCAGGCCAGCACGGCCACAAGCTGTTTTCCTCAAACTCCCCAGGTCGTTCCACCCGGACACATCATCCTTCTCCACCTCACAACACCGGGATGTCACAATCCCTCGGTGTCTACAGCCCACCCGGGCAGGGATGCACCTACTTCAATCCTTCCCCTCCTCCTCCATCATCATCTGCTCTTGCACCAGCTCAAGGACCCCACACGCTTTTGGTGGCTCTGCTGTCATTGTCAAGCACGACAGGGTTTAAAGGCACCAATACCCAGTGATCCCTAACCCTTGGCCTCTCCATACTGGGAGAGACTGGTCGGTGCAAGGGAGAGGGTCACGGTGCTGTAGGACAGGGGTCCTGGGATCCATCCCCTGGATCTCTTGACCCAGCAGCATTTCATCCCTTCTGCATCAGGAGAGAAAGAGAAAAGAAGAGCAGAGGGAAAGGAGAAAGCATCCTGCCAGGGTAGGAGAAGAGGGACAAGGAGCTGGCAAGGACCCCAGAAGGAAGGAAGCAGCCACAACGTTGAGGTTTAGCTCTCTAATACTGAATGCTCCTGCCTTGGCACTGCCCGAGAGCCAGGAGTAAAGTCAGAACAGGCTTCAACATCGGACCCCAAACTGTCCTCAGCTCTCTGCATTTTCCAGGCTCACAGCCCAGGGACCAGCTGCAACCCTCCCACCCTTCATCTTCAGCAGCTGCCCTGACCTCGGGGACCACACGTAGCAGCTACAAGATCAATCTCGGGGTGCAGAAGCAACACAGACCTCCCCAGACCAACGACACTCTGCAACCCTTCAGCTCAAAAAATCAGCTCATACCCCAGCACCTGCATCCCTGTCCCCAGCGAGGGCCACCCACTGCGGCACCGGGAGGAAGGAGCAGCCAGCTCATCCCTCCTGGACACACAGGGGATGGGGACACAGGAGATGCCATCACAGCCACCAAGCTGCCTGGGCTGGGTGAGATTCCTGGAGGAGCTGGAGGGACGGACACAGCTGGGAAGAGAGAAGGAGGAAAGCAAAAACACTCAGCTGGCTTTGCCAAACAGCAGAGATAAAAATCAGCAGAGATGCAAAAATCTCTCATTTCCTCCTATTTTGGCAAAGAGATGGCTCCAGACGGCAGCAATTTAAAGCTGATATCGAGACCAAGGGCTCGGTGCTGCGCAAGAGCTGGTGGGAGAAGATGAGTCTCGCAGAGTGGCGTGAGGATCAGCGGGTACCTTTGATTTAATAATTTAAATATCCAGATTTAAATATTAAATATCCAGATTTAATGCTCTGGATACAGGATTAACGACCTCCGCTCGGTATTATTACCATAGAATCATAGACTGGTTTGGATTGGAAGGGACCTTAAAGCCCATCCAGTTCCAACCCCCCTGCCAGCAGCAGGGACACCTTCCACTAGACCAGGTTGCTCAAAGCCTCATCCAACCTGGCCTTCAACACTTCCAGGGAGGAGCAGCCACAGCTTCTCTGGGCAACCTGTTCCAGTGTCTGACCACCCTCACAGTGAAGAACTTCTTCCTAATATCTAATCTAAACCTCCCCTCTTTCAGCTTAATTATTGCCCTTGCTGAAGTGGTCTGTGAGGGTTTTGTTACAGAGATGATTCTTAGCTTCACAGAATCCTCTCCCAACATGCCCATAATAAATTTGCTTTTAAATTTGCAGCACTGAGAAGGGTCATGAACCAACACCAGGCACCTCGTAGGGGTGGCCAAGGGTGATGGGGGATGGATCTGCCTGATAAACATGAGGGACAGAGGGTTCCCCAGGGTGGGGTGATGCTGTGCACTAACCTTCGGGGCGCTGGATGCAGGTGTGCTGGTTGTCACTGAGGAAGAAGCCCTCCCGGCAGAAGCACTCGTAGCTGCCCATCATGTTGACACAGGTTTGCTGGCAGCCGCCGTTGCCCTCCGAGCACTCGTCCAGGTCTGCAAAGGGAAGGTGACAGAGGTGAGCACGGTGGGATGGGGAATGGGGTGAGACTGGAGATGGGGAATGGTCTCTTCTGGAGAGAGTCCAGTGGAGGCCACAAAGATGATGAGGGGCCTGGAGCATCTCCCGCGTGAGGAGAGACTGAGAGAGCTGGGACTGTTCAGCCTGGAGAAGAGCAGCCTGAGAGGGGAGCTGATCAATGTCTATAAATATCTGAAATGTGGGGGCCAAATGGATGGGGCCGGGCTCTTCTCAGTGGTGCCCAGTGACAGGACAAGGGTCAATGGGCACAAACTGGGACACCAGAAGTTCCAGACAAACTTAAGGAAAACTTATTTACTGTAAGTGTGATGGAGCACTGGAACAGGCTGCCCAGAGAGATTGTGGAATCTCCATCTCTGGAGATGTTCAAAACCCACCTGAACATTTTCCTGTGCAACCTGTTGCAGGGAACCTGGGGGTTGGACTGGATGATCTCCTGAGGTCCCTTCCAACCCCACCATTCTGTGATTCTGTGACAGATTTCGTACGTAGCAAATCAGTTCTGATTCGTACCTGTGACCCTCCAGCTAGAAAAAAAGGAGATGCCCTAGGAGATGCAGGAGATGAAGGCAAAGCACATCAAGAGGTTGGACTCAGAGGCCATACAGCTTCCCTGGCTGATGGGCAAAAAAGGTCTCATTGTACAGATGTGAACACCAAACCACAGAGAAAGGGATTTTCCTTGTCCCGGGACCCCCGGGCAGGCTGTGCCCCCTTTCCCGGGATGCTCAGCCACGACCCCCCACTCCCAGCCCCTCCGAGCTGGGGACGCCTGCACTTCATTATGGGGAGCTGGGAAACCTTAGCCCAGAGCAGGGATAATTACTTGTAAGGAGACTCAGATCCCCAGCAGCTCTGCTGCCCTCGTGCCTGTTTTGGTTTAACAAACCAAGGCTGGAAGGGGCTCGAAGTGCTGCCCTCGCCCCAGGCTGATCCCCCTCCAGCCCTGCAAATCCCTTTTTTAATGAAGAGGAACAGCTTGTTGCACTCTCCAGAGGGTTTTTGGGGACAGTGGGCCAAGCTGGATCCACCTCAAGGTGCCAGAGCTACCAGGATGCTGGGCTCAGGCAGAGAGGCAAAGCTCTGCCGCTGCCACCCCTGCTCCACGGTCCCGGGGCTCAGCGACGGCGTCGGGCTGGGGATCGAGGGGCTCCGTGCCAAAGAAAACCTCCTGTGAACTCGAGCGTGGCAGAGCCGGCAGCCGAGGGGGAAGCTGAGCCCCACCAGCATCGGCTGCCAGAAACAGCGGCTCGGTGACGGCACGTGCCAGGGGGGCTCCCAGCATCGCTCCCCTCCCCGAGTGGCACAGAACGCACCGAAATCCCTTGATTTTGGGCAAAAAGATGGATGCCTGAGCAGTGCGGGTGCCTTGCACTCTGCCCCAGCCCCTGGGGATGCTGCAACCTGGAGGGATGTTCAGAAATCAAAGCAAAGGCTGCAGCTCTGACTGGAAACTGCTGCTGGAACAGATCCCAGGAGCACCCCACAAATCTGCTACCTTGGAAAGAAGGTGTTGAAAGCATCATCTCACACCCAGGTGCCCATGGGACAGGCTAGGGCTGACATCCCACAAAAGGGACGTCCTCCGTGATGGCAGGAGGCTTGTGGCTTCCTCCAAAGCTCATCCCAGCCAAGCTATGTCCTGCAGATGCCAATAACTCTCCTCAAATCCCCCCTCTTATAACAAGAGCTTAATGTCTTGTGACTTCTCCTTCAAGCTCTGCAGAAAAATGAGGAGGCAGCGGTTCAAACCCGACGGCTGAAACGAGACTCCGCCGCTCTAATACCTGTTTTATTAAATACAAGGGAGATGGGCAGAAGCCAGCAGGGCCCATGTCAGGATGGGGGCTCGAATTCCTGTCCTGGTTCAAAAGGTCGCCTGGGGTGGGTGATGGGGGGGCTGGAGGGGGCTGGTGGGC
>NW_010340542.1:0-22096 GCF_000700745.2 Antrostomus carolinensis
CCAACCCGAACCATTCTATGATTCAGTGATTACCAATGCCAACATTTCTGAGGAAAAAAGGAGATGCCAGCAGTAACTTACGAAACTTTTGTGTGTCTTTGCAAACAGCACACCAATCAGCCTGCTGTTATTGTTATGCTGGGGTAATAGCAAGATTTAATTTTTTTTTTAATCTAGATGCCTTTGAAGAGCATTTCATCAACAAACACTCCTGGGAATTTTTTTATTTTTAGAAAGACTACGATTTAAGACATCCTCAGGACTGAGGAGGAGGAAACAAATGAGGGAAGCAAGATAGGTTAACAACACTAATCAAGTACAGAACTAGCTGAAGAAAGGAAGTCAGTCAAAAGGCACTCCACTAGGTGCTTTCAAAGACCCCTTATGGTTGGACATAGCCAGAGTTAACTACACACAGCTTGTTAGGCAACACACTTTTCAGAACCCTCTCTTAATTTGCCTCTTCAAAAATAAGAGCTTAACAGTGGTCTAACTTCAACCTACAAAGACCATTTTCTAAATCTGCTCCTGCTTGCACCAAGCCTTTAGTTAAGGCAAGGCTTAAGGAAAAGAAGTCAGAACACACATTACTGTAGGGCTATGAACAGTAATTTTAGAATGGGACATAACCATATAATAAAAGAAACACACCGCTTGCAATATAAATCACTGTTATTAAACCATATAGCTGACCTCTCTACAAACCCCAACAAAGGGGAGACAAGGACATGGAAAAAGTAAACAGTCACAAATCACTTTGCTTTTTCTTCAGAAGGCCGACTTCTGTGTCATCTGTCTGCTGTTTTGGCAAAGAGAATAACCAACAGGAAAACCAAAAATAATGTACACTCTAGTCAATATAGCCCACAGGAAGGAATTAAACTTTCCCACCTAGACAACTGAGACAAATAAGCCACTCTCACAATTAAAATCATGAATTACAGAAGGCCCCAACAGCAGCTATAGTACGAGGAAGAAATCCAAAGCAAACTCTCATATATGTCACATTGCTTTAGCTCATCATGGTTTTGCTCTAAGGACCCAAACAGGGAGCAGCAAAGGCCACAATTAATAAAGAACAAGAGATGTGTATTTGGATAGTTTTAACCAACTCAGTGGTATAGATCATTTACAGACAAGTCCCAACAGCTGCTATCTCACTGAAATCCATAGAGAGTCTTGCCACTGTTTCAGCACAATTCTTCCCCATCCAGCTGCACATAAAGGTCTGCAAGCCCACCACACAATGAGGACAAGCTGTTTTCCAATGTCCAATTTACACAGGCATTACTGTACAGTACCACCAGGATGGCAGCAAACAGGATTGCATATGAGAATGCTCAGCCGGCCCTGAGACACTGCACTTGTTCTTGCCATCCATTTGCTACCACTCCATGTTCTCTTCCATAAAACCTGCCTTCATTGCAATATCTACAGGTAGCTACACTGATACTGCTGCAGCATCACTTGGAATTGTCTGTATATTTTTAAATCGTTTCACATTTCTATGCTATCTTACAGTCGTTTCAAGTAAAAAAATCAGTAACTACTAGGAAGTTCATCCAAGCTAGAACAAAGGTGCCAAGCAAGGAAGCTATAGCACAGAAAGGTGTCCAGAGAGCAGGATGAAAGACCTAGTCAAACAAAGAAGCAAAGGTTATATAAATTCCTAGGGCTCCACTGGGTGAGATGAGGCTGCCAGCCCCCAAAGCCAGCCAAAACATCACAGAAGTAAAAGAGGAACTAAGTTGTTAAATACCCACTAAGGTTCTGTTTTCGTTCTCCTTTTGAGGAACAAGCAAGTTTTATTCCAGTTTATTCCCAAGAACTCATTGCTCTGCTTGGATAACGAGTTTTTGTGTTTAAGATTGTCTGACGCTCAGCTGCATCACACGAGTACAGTGCACAGAGCTTCTCCAGAGTCTCAGTAAAACAATGCATTAAACAGAAGACTGGTGTCTGCAACGCAGCCCAAATCTGCGAATCTCAGGAGTGGCCTGAGGCATCTGCCACAAGGTTGAGAGCCCCAGTTTGGGAATTACTATAGTCGACTTCCAAGATATATGGAGAAGTCTTCTCTATGAAGGTCCATCAGCAAGAATTAGACAAAAAAAAAAAAAAAGAAGTATGCATCATAACAAGTGCACAATATAGGGCATATTACAATCTTCTGTAATCACCTTCTCCCGTTTCACAGAGGAGTGTCAGGAAAACTCCTTGCACACATGGTTTACATTCTGAAGAAGAGTGAATGAATAAGCTAAGTTGACAAGTGGAGAGGTGGTACAGCCACGACAAGAGAAAAAGTCCTTTTGCTAGAATGTGTGGCTCCTCCTCTAGAGTACCATCCTGAATAGCAAAAAAAACAAACCAAACAAAAAAAAAAAAAAAAAAAAACCCAAACTGAGTTTGAGTTACATTAGCTGTAAGGAGATATAAACTTAGAAAGGGTACTAGATAAGAGACAACCAACCTTAAAAGCTTGTTTACATGGGATGTTAAAATAGAGAAGCAACATTTTCCAGCAGCTTCCCCATGCCTGAGCATTCTCAATACAAAATAAGGAAGTAGAAATAGAGAGCTGTCCTAGAATCACTGTACTACTTAAAACTCTGACACCTCCTTATTCAAGAGGAATTTCCCTGTGTAGACAAGCCCAAGATTAATCATAGTGTTGGCAGAGCATTAAGCAGATGAAAAGGCTTAATGTTCTTTGAGTGCCCCTCCTTCAGAAATTGTCTTGACAAAAGGGTTGAGTTTGTTTACTGGATATAGAATGTTGCTAAACCAGGTGGAATAATATCACACTTTAAGGTGAAAATGTATTCAGATTTTGACATCATTCTTAATGATACCTGTAAATATCAAATTCAAAATACAGAAGTTCACAAGATCCATTGCCTTCATGCAGGTCTTAATGGAAACACCTACCTAAAATAGCCCTGCAGGAAACCAGACTTCATGCAATCAAAAAAAAAAAAAAAAGTTTAGAACAGTACACTACAAACTATTTGCTTTATACATAAAGGAATAAAAAAAATATGTACTACTACTACTAGTTGAGAGTCCAAAACATATTTTTTTTCTGTAGTAAGGCTCAGTTATTTGTGGTAGACACAGTGGTTCTACAATATTCAAGAGAAGTAGACCTGAAGTTTAAGGGAGAAAAGAAAAATGGAACATTTCAGAGTGATGTGTGTGCACATAATCCACCTCTAATTTAAGCACTATGTGGATTTAGCATCGCTTCAAACTACCATGCATTATACAGGACAATGGAAAGTCAGATCTTTTCACTTGTCTTCCTCAGGTAAGCGCACATCAATTAGTCCACCAAATGTAAAACTCCAACTACTTGCAAGTTTGAAAAGGTGTATGTAGTGCTGATAAGAAAACTTGATAGCTGAAATGTGTAAAAGTGAAAGCAGATGAGCTATTGATACAGTTTGTTTCCATTCTCCTGAAAAGGGAAAAATTTTGTTCAACTCTGCCCATTGCTCAGTGTTGAAATCCACAGATTTCATAAAAACAGTCTATTTTCTCCATCTTTTGACCTATCCTTGTTAATCAACCAACTTTCAGTTTTCAGGAGAGCACTTTGTCCATGTACAAGCATTCATTGTGGGGTAGGGAAGGAATGTAAGAACTTTCAATCTCTATCCTCCTCTCTTTCTCTTCCCCATATCTCTGATCTCTTGGGAGTTAGAGGAAAAGTAAGACTTCCTAGCCTTTCTTCTGCAGTGTTTACCCTTCTTTTAAGCTTAGGACATTGGGGGAAAATTGCCCTCTGCACATGAAGAGTGTAATTACAGAGTGATCAGTTACATTTAAAAGCATGGACCTTGTTCTCACCAACAAGGAGCGGCTGGTGGGGAATGTGAAGCTCAAGTGCAGTCTTGGATGCAGTGACCATGAAATGGTAGATTTCAAGATCCTTAGGACAGTGGGGAGGGCACACAGGAAGCCCTCTACCCTGGACTTCAGGAGAGCAGACTTTGAGGTTTTCAGGGACCTGCTGGGTAGAGTTCCATGGGATAACGCCTTGGAAGGAAGAGGGGCCCAAGAAAGGTAGTTAACATTCAAGGATTGCCTCCTCCAAGCCTAGGGGCGATGCATCCCAACAAAGAGGAAGTCAGGAAAAAATACCAGGACACCTGCATGGATGGACAAGGAGCTCCCACACAAACTCAAACACAAAAAGGCAGCCTACTGAGGGTGGAAGCAAGGACAGGTAGCCTCAGAGGAATACGGGGAAATTGTCCAAGCAGCCAGGGATCAGGTTAGAAAAGCTAAGGCCCTGACAGAATTAAATCTGGCCAGGGACATCAAGGCCAAGAAGAAAAACTTTTATAGGTATGTTGGGGAGAAAAGGAAGACTAGGAAAAATGTAGGCCCCCTCCAGAAGGAGGCAGGAGACCTGGTGACCTGGGATATGGAGAAGGCTAAGGTATTCAACAACTTCTTTGCTTCAGTCTTTACCAACAAGTGCTTGAGTCACATCCCCCAAGTCACAGAAGGCAGAGGCAGGGACAGGGAAAATGAAGAGCTGCCCACTGTAGGAGAAGATCAGGTTCGAGAGCATCTGAGGAACCTGAAGGTGCACAAATCCATGGGACCTGATGGGATGCATCCGCGGGTTGTGAGGGAACTGGCAGATGAAGTTGCCAAGCCACTATCAATCATATTTCAGAAGTTCTGGCAGTCTGGTGAAGTTCTTATAGACTGGAAAAGGGGAACATAACCCCCATTTTTAATAAGGGTAACAAGAAAGATCCAGGGAACTACAGGTTGGTCAGTCTTACCTCTGTCCCTGGCAAGATCATGGAGCAGATACTCCTGGAAACTATGCTAAGGCACATAGGAAGTGAGGAGGTGATCGGTGACAGCTAACATGGGTTCACCAAGGGCAAATCACACCTGACCAATTTGGTGGCCTTCTATGATGGAGTTATAGCATTGGTACATAAGGGAAGAGCAACTGATGTCATCTACCTGGACTTGTGCAAGGCATTTGACACTGTCCTGCACAACATCCTTGCCTGTAAGTTGGAGAGGCATGGACTAGGTGGATGGACCACTGAGTGGATAAGGAACTGGCTGGATGGTCACACTCAAAGAGTTGCGGTCAACAGCTTGATGTTCAAGTGGAGGTGATGAGTGGCATCCCTCAGGGGCTGGTATTGGGACCAGTGCTCTTCAACATCTTTGTCAGAGACATGGACAGTGGGATTGAGTACACCCTCAGCAAGTTTGCCGACGACACCAAGCTGTGTGATTCGGTCAACACACTGGAAGGACGGGACGCCATCCAGAGGGACCTTGACAGGCTGAGAGGTGGGCCTGTGCTAACCTCATGAAGTTCAACAAGGCCAAATGCAAGGTCCTGCACCTGGGTCAGGACAACCCCAAGCACAAATACAGGCTAGGCAGAGAATGGATCAGGAGCAGCCCTGAGGAGGAGGACTTGAGGGTACTGGTGGATGACAAGCTCAACATGAGCCAGCAATGAGCACATGTAGCCCAGAAGGCAAATCATATCCTGGACTGCATCAAGAGAAGCATGGCCAGCAGGTCGAGGGAGGTGATTCTCCCCCTCTACTCTTGTGAGATTGCACCTGCACTACTGCATCCACTTCTGAGACCCCCAACAGAAGAAGGACATGGACCTACTGGAGAGAATGCAGAGGAAAACCACAAGGATGATTAGAGGGCTGGAGCACCTCTACTACAGGGACAGGCTGAGAGAGTTGGGGCTGTTCAGCCTGGAGAAGAAAAGGCCATGGGGAGATCTTATAGCAGCCTTGCAGTACCTGAAGGGGCTACAGGAAGGCTGGGAAAGGACATTTTTCAAGGGCAGGTAGTGATAGAACAAAGGGTAATGACTATAAACTGGAAAAGGGTAGGTTTAGATTAGTTATTAGGAAGGAATTCTTTCCTGTGAGGGTGGTCAGGCACTGGAACAGGCTGTCCAAGGAAGTTGTGGATGCCCCCCCCCCGGGAGGGTTTTAGGCCAGGCTGGATGAGGCTTTGAGCAACCTGGTCTAGTGGAAGGTGTCCCTGCTGATGGCAGGGGTGTTGGAACTGGATGATCTTTAAGGTCCCTTCCAACCCGAACCATTCTGTGATTCTACGTGTAGTTTTTCCCAATAGCAGTTAGAACGTGAGGCAACAAAATAGAGCCTGTCATGTGCTGGTTTTGGTTCAGTTTTAGGGTTTTTTGGGGGTGTGTTTTGTTTGGGTTTTTTGTTTTGTTTTTTAGTTGGTGGGTTGTTGGGGTTGGTTTTTTTTGAAATGGTGGGGGAATGAAGGAAGTGCTGAGAGGTTTAAGGGAAAAAAAAAAACTACCACCCAATCGCCACACAAGATATATTTGATATTTCTAATATTCATTACCACCATGAATGCAAACTACTGCACCACTATCAATCACAAGATAAACTTGTTCCCAATGGTAATAATCCTAAAACAATACAGAATAGAAAGAAGTGGTTTTTAATGGAACACAATAGTATCTACCAAAGCAGATAGGGAAGAGACTCTCAAAGCACTAAGGAAAATCTGCAATGGGAATGAGATTTGCTTTTAGAAACATGCAGAATTTGTTGTGGGGCCTTTCAGTAACAAGTTTGTTTTGTTTTGTTTTGGTTTTTTTTAAAGTGAGAAACGAGTAATGCAGTTGAAAAAGATCAAAACAACATCAGATGAATTAAATGAAAGTATAATATTAGAAATTAAAAAAAAAAATCACCTATTATTTGCCAAACATTTACTTACTAACAAGCTAAGGGATTAAATAAAAACCTTTTTAACATCTTTATAATATGTACTGCAGGAGCAAAGTCAAAAACAGCCTCTTTGAAGGGCAGATGTTCTTTAATCACAAGGAATGTCCATGTAAACTCAGAACAACAATCTTCATGCTCTTTATTTCCTGAAGTGGATCCTAACAGCAGTAAATAGCTGCACACAGATAGCACTGTTGTAGCCTAATCTCCCAAAAGTATTTCAAAAGTAGCATAGTATCCAACAAAGTGAACTGTGTGTACTTTTGCAGAGCTGTCAGGTATCCTTATGATGTTAAGGAAAAACAAACATCTAGGTGCAAAAGCAGCTGTCCAAACTGTACTCAAAGGTAAGAGACTGATGTTAACTTACTGGCTCTGGCAAACAGAGGGAACTGCATCACTATCTCAAGTGAGAAATACATACATAGGGAACATTTTTTACTTTGAATAAAAATATATACATATGGATCTCAATATAGGTGATAATGCCCAAAGCTAAAATTGTGAATGGCATAGGAAGCATAGGGAGGAGTCAAAATAAATCCCACCAACTGCTCCAGGCACATTTTGTAAAAGAAATAAATATATCCACTGCATATAATTCAAGAATAAAGGACATAAATATTTCAAGACTGAACCACATGTCTGAACTTTCACTAAATGCATCATTTTTATATAGACATGCTGATGAGACCTCTGAAAAGACGACAAAAATGACTCAGTTCAGAGGCCAGTGCTTTTTAGCATCAAATACACAGTTAAATAAGTAAGTATCAGGGAATACACGTTGCAGGTAGGACATGCCTATGATAAAGAAATAGTTCAAACAAACTAGCACTTTTCCTTTCCTGCATCTGAATCTAAAGGGTTCTAAAGTAGCCAAAAAATTGATGACCTTTGCAGGCCTCTTCAGATATGGTTGTTATGAAAGAGAATTAATTAGTTCTTTTCCTAGAAAGTCAAAGTTTCTTAGTATCTTCCCTATAACTCATGCCCATTATTGTAAGCAGTCTTGTCTTTTCATCTGAGACAACTCCCCATTCATGAAAACCCCAGAGCAAGTTCTACACAGGAGAGATGTGCATTTTACTAAAACTCAACTGTTTATTATGTAGCACTCCCAACTTCTAAATTCTTTATATGGTTAAACCAAGACAAAAGGGGTCAAACTATAATGTGAGAGTCCTCCCTCTCACATTGAGAAACCTATTAGACATCAGACTTAAGGACAGCAGTATAATTACGATAGCTCTACTGGAGTTAAAGGAGCTCTGCTATTGCACACCAGCTGATGATCCAGAATACAACTGTAATTTAATTTAAAATTTAAGAAAAAAAAAAAAAAACCCTATCCCAGTTGGCCTGCTGCAACACTGACCATATATTTTGTAATGGAAGACTCAGAATACAAAAAAGGAAAAGATATTTAGCAATATAAAACATACTTCAAAATGGAAAGGCTTTTAAGATTTGAAATCTGATGCTTGGAAATAAGAATGAAAGCTTTAATACACTCCCTACATGCTGATTCATGCTATTGCAGACCCCTTTATAACTAGGGGGTCATTTGCTTAATAAAAATTGTAAAGTGATGAGAGTGAGCACTTTAGAAGTGCCTGTCCTTCCAACATTTACACATGGATACAACAGTCACCCCCTATCTAATCAGCACAAGTTCCCAGTGTTCCAAGTCCAGTGCAAAGGAGCTGCAGTACATGACTCGAGTGCTCAGTCACATTACCTACACTGAACAGCCACTGAAATTTTTGTGAACAGCACGCAGAATGAGTATTTGCCACTGAACCCCCTTTTTTTTTTTTTTTTTTTTTTATTAGGTTCCCTTCTCCCATCTTTGTCCTCTGACATCCCATTCCCATCTACTGAAAGAGAGATGCAGTAATCTTACTGTTTGTTTGTGTAGTTTAGCCCACTCGAGGGCTCCCATGTACAGACCATCCAACTGGGCAATAATATAGCCAGCATGCCTCCAAAAGGGGTCATCCTTATTATTTCTGATTTGTTGTCTTGTCCATAGGTTCCCTTCTCCCATCTTTGTCCTCTGACATCCCATTCCCATCTACTGAAAGAGAGATGCAGTAATCTTACTGTTTGTTTGTGTAGTTTAGCCCACTCGAGGGCTCCCATGTACAGACCATCCAACTGGGCAATAATATAGCCAGCATGCCTCCAAAAGGGGTCATCCTTATTATTTCTGATTTGTTGTCTTGTCCATTGATCTTGTTTCCTGCAGAGGAACAAACAGGTTGGGGTTTTCTTGGTTTTGTTTTAGAGCATAACTGATAATACAAGGAAGGGACAAATGTATTATCACCCAGATGACCCAACCTGCCCAGTGTTTTGAGGCAAATCATGTTTTGGAAATCCTGCATACATGAATGTTATATTGTCTGGGTGTAAATGTTCATATGCACGCAACATACCCTGCAGTAGTGTGCCTCTACCAGACTTCAGTATCAAAGAAAGAGTCGGACTCCACCTCTGTGGGGGCCTCTGCTACCTCAGATCTAGCATCCCCTTAGAGCCAGTAAAGGGCAGCAAGCATCTGGCAGGTCAGATGAACCATTCCCTTTTAAATGCCTGGTTAAGGATAAAATAGACTGACCTCTGAAGAGCCTATTTCTCTCCCCTTAGGTACAAGTGCAATGAAGACTTTCTGCTGGTGGTGCTCAAACACTGCCTAAGAACCACTGCTATACTCCTCTGAGGAGAAGGTGGGAGGTGGTCAAACACAACTAACCCATGTGCCAAATCCAATCAGGAGGTTACCAGCCAAATAACCAAGGGATACAGCATGAACACGTGCTGAACAGACCCTAGGGCAAGAGCAGCCAACATGATACGGATGTTCCAGAGCTCCCTCCTTTGCTCTGCGCAAAGGGCCACAGAAAAACCACAGGTGTTAGTGTAACTCAGGACCAGATTCAGGCCTCTTCCATCCTCCTGTATCTATCCATACAACGTTATGTAAAGCAGAAAAAAACCCAAACAAACAAAAAAAAACCCACCCCCAAAACAGAGAATGAACCTGGCAAGGAAGCAAACTGTTCCAGCACTATATGGGTGATAAAACCAGTCAGATTTAGCTTTCTGGAAGTAACAGGATACAAGAAGTATGTCAGGGAAAACAGACATATAGTCAGAGCATTCAGGTCTAAAGACTTTCAGGACAATGCAGCAGCCCATATTGCAAAACTGCTATAAAGTAAAGCAGTGATACAGGAGTCCAGGATATCAGCAATAGAAAAACAACACAAGGTATTGCCCCCTCCATCCAACTACACATCTTGGGGGATACAGCTGCTATGCTGAGTCATTCTGGGAAAAAACCCATAGATTGATATGGTAGCCATCCCATTTTTCTCACAGGGAAGACAGCAATGCTGAAGAATGATAGAAAAGACCAAAGTTTCATGGAAGTATTTGTAATGGAAGAAAACATAAGTCTAAGGAGATTCAAATACTTGGTAATCACAGTTGAATTTCCCAGTACATGGTCTGCTTCTTCTCCCACTTGTAGTTTCCCACCAGTGTAGCTGCCTTATTTGAGCAGAATTACTTTTGATTTATACAGCTGGAGAGAAAAGGGAATCAGGACTTTTGTGATCAGAAGAGAATTTGTGTCAGTGGTAGAATAAACAAAATGCTAACCTAACGGAGGAAGGAAAGGATACACAACGCTAAAAAGATGATCATGCCAGGAGAACACACTGTTCAATGTCATGTTCAAAATACCAGCTTTTTAGAAAAGGATTTTTACTAGAATGACCTTCAGAATTCATTGGCATTATCCACACCTCTTTGTAGCAATGGTTTTAAACATTTCTTTGAAAGAACCAGAATTAGCTTCCTTATGTATTTTTTTTTTTCATACCAATGGCATTCAATCAGAGGGAAAGGAAGCATACATTTTCTTTAGCCACAAAAGAAGAGAATAAAAAACCCTTGAAAACTCTGACATCCTCCAAATTTAAGTCTTGAATAGTTTCTTTATCAATACATAAGTAAATACATACGCCATAAAATTCTGAACTCCACTTCGAACGGTGGGATTCTTAATTAACTGTGGATACATATTTGCAGCATGGTCATACATGTGCCTGAAAGAACAAGAGTAGCAGAAGTTATTCTTTTTGCATCTTCCCTTCCTTTTGTTTACCAACCCATTGACCAAGCATTGATAGACAAGCAACACAGTCCACAAAGTAAGCTTCTCCTTATCACAGAAATTACTTCAATGCATGACAAACAGCAAAACATAACACAAATGGATTGCTGAAATTTAACTTAAAATAAACAACCTTGGTCAAACTGTTGCAGAATGGAAAGATAAGCAAGAAAGATAGCAAAACTTCACACTTGGAGAATATTTGTAGGCCAGAAACATCTTGAAAGCATTAGCACATTAATTTAAAGCACAATAGAAATCATTTACTGGAGAATTATTCTATTTGGAACCAAAAAACAAAGTTGAGGAGAATATAAATTTGCTGACTCAGTTGTGAGAGATAATTTCAGCCTGATACCTAGCAGGTTTTATTTACCATTAGCCATGTTCCTTCCTTTCTGATTAAGCTAAATATCTCTATTTTAAAGTGTGTGTAAGTTGATCTTACATGTTCCCACAAAAACTCCCACCCATGCCAGGCCTAAACAGATTTCAACTTTATAGAGACCAAAATTATTTGGCAGGGTTTTGTTGTTGTTGTTGAATTTGGTTAGCTGTTTCATCCCCATTAACTAATAGGAACAAAAGCTGTAAGGGTTTTATTGGTTCGTTAGGACTTTTGTTTGTTTGTTTTGTTGAAGTGAAATCCTTTATGTTTCAAGATGAAATCAACTGCCAAAAATTGCTCAGGAGCCCAGAAGTTAAAAAACACTCTTCCATTTTAGGTGAAATGTAATAATCTGATTCAAGCCAAAACAGAATTTCAACATTTCTTAACTTGGGTCAAACATTTAACCAACATTTTTTTCAGCCACTAAAAAATAAAAAAAAAAAAAAAAAAAAAAAAAAGAAAAAAAAAAGGTGGGGAGAGGAATATTTAGCTCTAAGTGGAAATCAGCAGAGATCTGGAGTTGTCAAAAGTACATCAGTCATCAGTGAAATCAGTTCCTATCAAGTGCTGAGAAAACAAAACCAGAACCAAGACACGGATACCAGCCTCAAGGAAAGCACATGCCAGCAGGGCAGAATTCCCTGTATTAAAATGCACGAGGGCAACTTCCTCTGGGAGGGATGCAGACAGGAGCCCTTCCCAGTTTTCCTCAGGGCATAATTAGGGAATACACCCAGAGAAGATTGAATGGTTTGGTCATTATTAGAGAACCATCCATTGACCTTCTCTCCTCTCTCTTTCTGTCCCTTGCCCCATTCCTAGCTGTTTAAATACTTGGCTGCATGACCCTGTTGCTTCTATCTCAGCTCTGGTACCATTCTGACTAACAAATCTAATTGTCTGCATACACTCAGGCAAAACACTAACCCAGCAAAAAATGTGAATTATTTTTGTGGCAGTTTGAATTGGGTTGTTATGTAGACAGATAAGCAAGAGAGCTGGTGCAAGAAGGCAGCTCTCTACTGTGTTAGTAGATGAACTGATGGATGAAAGGACCTGATCATTGCCAGGGCAGATACAGGTTGAGGGGACCGGATCTGCAGGGAAGTGTTGGGGCAAGAGAAGGAACCATTCTGCAGCTTGACACCATTGCACCTTTCATGAAACTGCAGCTGCAGTATCAATTTTAGTTCTAGAGTTTCCTGTCTCCCATTTAACACAGACTACATGCCACAATTATAACCTACTTTTGAAGGGGACAAGAAAGATGAAGAGACAGATCAGTATTCTCCATGTCTCCAGTCACAGAGAATTTGGCAAATAAAAATCCCAAGTAATTTTAGAAAGGAAATTATAGCATAATATACTCCACACTACAAGTCAGAGCTCTCATAGCACTAAGAGAAGAGAAGCAAATACCATGAGACAATCCACCTAGCAGCTGGCTTTCTAGGGATGAGAACTAGATGAGGAGGATAAAAACAGCCAGGATACCACTCTAATCACTGGCCAGGATAGATGATCAGGCTTCCAGGCTCAACCAGCAGCTCTACTCTTCATTTTGCACTCAAAGGTTATACAACACAAGGCAGATTTTATACCAGTAATATCTTTCTGGGTTAGTTTAGAATCAGGGGACTGAAGATAATTTCTTTAATGGCCTTCCCTTTTCTATATCCCTCTTCTGCATCAAAAGTGGGGTGGTCAGCAGGGTGAGGGTGGTGATTGTCCCCCTCTACTCTGCCCTTGTGAGGCCTCTGGAGTATTGCATCCAGGCCCCCAACATAGGAAAGAGGTAGAGCTGCTGGAACAGGTCCAGAGGAGAGCCACAAAGATGATCAGAGGGCTGGAGCACCTCTCTTACAAAGAAAGGTTGAGGGAGCTGGGCTTGTTTAGCTTGGAGAAGAAAAGGCTCCAGGGAGACTAAATTGCAGCCTTCCAGTACTTGAAGGGAGCTTATAAACAGGAGTGAGAGTGACTTTTCACGTGGGAAGATAGTGATAGGACAATGGTTCTAAACTAAAAGAGGGGAGATTTACACTATATATTAGGAGAAAATTTTTCACCCAGAGGGTGGTGAGGCAATGGCACAGGATGCCCAGAGAAGCTGTGGATGTCCCATCCCTGGAGGCATTCAATACCAGGCTGGATGGGGCTCTGGGCAGCCTAATCTAGTGGCTGGCAACCCTGTCTACAGCATGGGGGTTGGAACTAGATGATCTTTAAGGTCCTTTCCAACTCAAGCCATTCTATAATTCTATGATGTGCTAACAGAGGACAGACAATTCATGGAATTGACTATTTTTTTAAAATGCCTAAGGTTATTGAGAATATTTCCCCTATTTTTTGCCTTAACAAAGCTTCCATATGCATAGCTTACATGTTTTGCAAGAGTATTATCCTCTGAAGTAAATTGGATCATTGTAGTAAGGTAAGGCTTTGCAACTATATCTAAGGTCAAATGCAAGGCAATTACAAAGTTGGGACAAGAATTCAAAGACTAAAAACAGCAAAGAGGAGCCCTGCTTCTTCAAATGACAGGACTCAGGTCAGCTGAGGTTATATCAGAAAAGAGTACAATTAATGTTGCTTCAAATTTAAATACTGCTCTTAGACCTGGCATGTCCCAATTGGAACTGATTAAAAGTATGTGCTTAATGTCACAGATTTGGAAGGGCTCTGCCATTGCCCAAGTAAGGTAAGGCCTCATTAACAGTTCTCTGTTTGTAATGGGGGAAGAGAATTCATATCCAAGAAAATCAGAGCAAACATCTTTGGCTGGATGACAGGGCTGGACCTTACAGAGAGGTGAGAGACAGAGGATAAAAACAAGAGTCTAGATCTCCAGACACTACAGGCACTAGAATTAGATTTATCCAAACTCTAACTATGGGTTTTCAAAATAGACAGCTACAATCTGAATCAGGTGCCAACACTAGAAAGATGAATCATGTACTAGAAAAGGCTTGTGTTTCTATCTTCACTGGTAAATGGGTCTGACCAGCTTAGCTATTGCTTTTTCTACCACAGACCTATGCAGCTAGAGCTGAGATTTCCCAGCATGGTTTGGTTTTTTTGTTTGGTTTTTTTTATCTTCTTGCCTTACATTCTGCTTAGGTTCCTACTAAGGACAAAGCGTACATTTAAGAGATGCTTTGTTACTCTCTTGCTTATATGATAAGGCCTAGCTGTGTCTAGAAACTGTCCTTCATGCCCCAACTGTAATGCAGGAACTGAGCTAGCTGGGAATTCCTGAAGGTCTCCAAATTGTAGGCACTGTCAAGATGTAGCTCCTGCTCACCAGACAGCTTCTGCAGGAAACTGTACTTCAACCTAGGATCAGGCATGCAATGTAACCTTCCTATTAATGCATCACATCAGAGCTCTTCCTAATAGGACTTCAGGGTTTCTGCAAAGAGCCACCCTGGGTCACTTCTCCTTCACAGAGTCATTACCACAAATGGATGCAAGACAGCTGGAGAACTTGTAGTTGCTCAGGTTACAGGTCACAATGTACTAGAGGGCACTTCAATCACCAGGCATGCCCAGTATTTTCACATTGGAGGGCTGTGCCAGAGCCACCCATGGTAGTGTTTGTACAGGCAAGCCACACAAGAGCCTTCACTCTGGTAGCTACTTGGTTGTTGATGCAAATAAAGCCTTCCCCGCAGCTAAACACAGTGTTACACTCTTCCTTGCTGTTACCAAGTCCTTAAAAAGGAAGGTTGAGCTCTGTGCAGCTACTGTGGGCACTGATGTGTGCAAAAGCAGAGTGCTTAGAGACACCTTCTCAGAGGAGAAGTTGTGATGATGCGAGGGAGCTTCCCTGAAGACAGGCTGAATGGGCCAGGCGGTCTGATGGGAACAGAGTCACAAATTGGAAAAGACTGTTTCTCAGTTTTACTTCTCAAGATTTGTGTAACTATCTCAAAGAAAGAACATCTGCCTGCATGTTAATTATGATTCTTTGAATCTCTAGGCTAGATGAAGAAGAAATAGAGCTCTGAAGAGCAACCTTAACATCTGCAGACCTAGTGAGTTCTCAGTACTCCTGCAGTTCAGGAAATTGCAAACACACTGTATACCAGGATTCGTTAGCTTGCAGATTGCTGAATAAAAACCCACCAAGGTCATACAGCTAAAACCTGAAGTAATAGGTTCTCTGTCTTCTCATGGGTCAAGGGTGTACATCACTAATTCACCTCTGCTCCTTAGCTGGAGCATTTTCAACAGGTTCTCAGCTTCAGAAGAAGCCCTCTTTCATAGAATGGTATGGATACAAAGGGACCTTAAAGCTCATCCAGTTCCAACCCTCCTGCCATCAGCAGGGACACCTCCCACTAGACCAGGTTGCTCAAAGCCTCATCCAGCCTGGCCTTGAACACTTCCAGGGAGGGGACATCCACAGCTCCTCTGGGCAACCTGTTCCAGTGTCTGACCACCCTCACAGGAAATAATTTCTTCCTAATGTCTGATTTGAACCTACTCTCTCCCAGTTTAAAGCCATTACCCCTCATCCTACCACTACCTGCCCTTGTAAAAAGTCCCTCCCCAGCCTTCTTGTAGGCCCCTTCAGACACTGGAAGGCTGCTGTAAGGCCTCCCCGAAACCTTCTTTTCTCCAGGGTGAACAGCTCTTTATCTTAAATAGCTTTACAAGACCTGACAGAAAAAGCTTATATTAATAACCTCATTGAGAAATATGCTTCCACTGCAGTTACAGATGTACAATGATGCAAAGACATAGCCAAAACCCAAATTCAGATGGTATGTATATTTGATCGCCACTTTAGTGATGGCAAGCATTTTCAGGTTTTGCACTTTCAAAGGATTTCTCAGTGGGATTTCCTGAAAGTTTCCTCAGAAATGAAAGGCTTTGGCTACTTCTGGTTTTGCATCTTAACCCACTCTCACACTTAAACCCCTTAAAAATAGTTTAATTTCCCACTTTGCTTAAAAGCCAAAGTCTCAAACTTTTGGTAGTCTCAACTACTTTTCCTCATTGATACAAACCCTTCAGTTCACTTCCACAGCCTTTAAGATCTCTGTTCATTACTATTTCTGCTATATCCACTTCTCTACAAAGAGTCACTCAGTGCTGGAGCTGGCAGCCTGCAGTAACAACAGCTAGGGCTAGAAACCAACCTCTGTAAGCACCTGACTTGGAAAAGGCAAAAACCTTGAGCAGAACTTGTGAGTACTTTCCCTTCCAGGAATATTCAGTTGACACCCATGGGGGAAAAAAAACAAGGGGAAAGACTCTCTCCCCTAAACCTAAGCATAGACTAAGACATCAGATGAAGTCCCTGCAGACACTGTTTCACATTCAAACCATGTTTAAAGTAATAGGCATATACTTAAACTTGTTTAAAAGACAGCCAGGAAGACTTATAAATCTACAGTGAAGGCAGAAGGGGAACCAGGTGTGGGTTGTTGCTCCTAGAACATTACTTGCCATCTAATTGGGCTTAGCATGGATCGAGCTCTTTATGTAGTATGACAGAGCTTAAGCTTAACCACTTAGAGATGAGCACACCTAGGTAAAGCCTTAAATTCTGTTGAGCAATACCAAGTTTAACAATATTCTAAACATCATGCTAGCATTCCCCAGATCCATATGTAGCTTACATAAACTGAACAGTGCATAACAGTAACATCTCATGCCAAATAATCCAACAACATACATCCATATCTCTAATCTACTCCATTTCCTTTCCTGCCCAGAGTGCAGCTTGTGCACTCAGAACTCTGGGATTCCTTTACTTTTTCCCTCAGAAGCGTTTTGTTACTAACAAATATTACTTCATTTTATTTCCTTCATACTGTCCAGAGACCTATCTGCCACTCCAGCAAAGTCTACTAGAGATTCACATTAACATATCATATGATCAGAGAACTATCTATAAATCTTAACTAATCTTAAAATGTCTTACTAATTAAATTAATATAATCTGGTCCAGTAGTTATATCTGACAATTGTTCGACAGACAACCTTCCCCTGCTGCCCTGTTTAGTGTAGCCTACGGGCATTTATTTCAGTGTTCTGGAAGCAAAGCTGGTGGAGCCAAATTCATGTCACCACATCCAATTATTTCTCAGCCTTGCATCAGAATTTTGGACTTTTCCTTTTCCTATGACTAAGTTGATAGAAGAAAAGATGGAGCTTGTTCAACAACAAGCCACACGTCATGTTCTTCACTATACCACCAGCTAGAGTATGTTAGTATGTCATAGTGCCATTCTGTCTTCCAACTTAGTCAAGGAAAGAACAAGGTTTGGTTTTGGGTTTATTTTTTGGTTGGTTATTGTTTGATTTCTGGATTGAGGGGTTTTTTTGGTTAGGTGGGTGGGGTTTTTTGGTTTTGGGGTGGGTTTTTTGGGGGTTTTTTGTTTTTGTTTTTTTTAAAAAAACTGCTCTAGATTCGTATTAAGTAAAAAATTCTGACAATTTTCATAGATCTGCATTGTGGGAGAGACTCAGTCCCTCATCTTCTCTTCAAAGGGCTTTCAGGAGCCTATTGACCCTTCTAGACACACACTAGTATGCCTTCAGGACTATCATTATATCAGCATTTTTTTTTCCTTCTGTCCAAGAGAGACTAAATTCCCCATGCTGTGAAGTTTCAGCATGTGCTCCCCAGCAGTTTCTTGAGAGTGTTTGCTGAAAAAGGTTCTTAAGGAAGCCCTGCAGCCCTTGCTAGCAACATTTCTCTCTGCCTGATCTGCTCTCAATTGTCTCATCTGTTGTTGGTCAGTCACCTAACTATAGGCTGGGAAAATAACTACTCTTTCTGCTACTCCTTTTTGTAATTATTTACAGCATAAGGCTTACGCACTTCCTTACACATACACTGTTCTGTGATTACATTACTTAATCAGTAGTACAGATACAGTACTCATCTATCTCACAAAGGTGTTAGGAGAGCCTGCAAGATGAGAAGGGGAGGGCACACCTTGACCCCCTAATGAAGAGGCTGTATTTCATACCTGCTACTAATTAAAAGAAGAGCACACAACTGCAAAACATACAGTTAGTTTAAATGGATGGGAACTAAGGGAAAGGAAAAAACAAACAAACAAAAAACTCACAAGTACAGAAATCCACTGGAAGTGTCATAAATTGAGTTGCTTCCTGAGGTACTTACGGAGCTGTGAGATAGCCTTCCAAGAAGCCAGCTGCATACATGATATCTTCATTGCTTAAGGTCTGACTGCCATAACCGGCTCTGATCTCCAGCACTCCCCAGCCTGTTGTCTGTACAGTGTTGTTGTAGAAACCATAGGCATCTCCACTCCTGTCCAGTATATTCTTGACCTGAAGTGTTTTTTGAGCTCTATTCCAGTACACGGTTGCATAGCGGATTTCTATGGCAGAAAAGAAAGGGGGCAAGGAAAACAAACACACACGATTAGGTATTTCCTATCCAATATTGAAATGTCAAGACAACATTTTGGCAATTTAAAAAAAGGGAGAGAAAGACTAATGTTACCATACTGAAATGTAGCATCAGAACTAACTGGAGTTTTACCAAGACAAAAGCTTACAGCTAAATATTCTCATGTTACTCTTCTGGAAATTATCTACAACCCTTTCAAGTGTAGAGCTCCAACACAGCTGAGTCTTGACATAAAATTCAGAAATGTATTTCCTTACCTGGCCCAGAAGAAAATCTACACAGATCTTATTGAAAGCAAATTTTATGGAAAGCAACTTTAGAAGACAGCATACCTTAGCAACTGCAAAGGATTATAAGCTAGTGTTGACTTGGTTTTCCACCTTAAGATTCAAAAGGCTGAAAAATTTTTCTAAACTGACTTTCTGGGCAACTAATCCGGGAGGTGGCATTGCACAACAGGAGCACAGGAACTCAGTGAATCACACACAAGCTTAAAGACAAAAGCACCATAGGTATGGAAGCCGTTATAGAACACACAATCCCTATCACCCAGCCGGAATAGAGTCAATCTCAAGTGTGAAATGCACAGGAATGGAGGGCACTAGACTGCTCAGAGTTCTGCTTGGACTGCTGTTTAAGAATCATTCTTCATTAGTTGGGTTTTAATCCTGCTGAGCTGAAGAACAAAGAGCAAAGTAAACTGTTTTTCAAAAAACCCTGCAATTCTAATTCAGCCTTCCCTAAAATGGGACCCGATTACATCAGATGTCTATTCATGACTAATCAAATTACTACTACATCATTGCAAGTTCAGAAATCATGAATCAGAATTCCCAGAATTACTTGAAAAGTTTTAAGGGATAAACACTTACAGCTACTGAGAAACCAACAATGTTTTTATTCCTCTGACCCTTCTCCAGTGTGTGGCAACTAGTCCTGCCAGTTTATGGCAAGAAATTACAATTTGCTTACTACTTCTCACAACAATTCATTTTGTGTATCATGCCCATAACAGCTGCAAAATAGAGCACTGGATCCAATTCTGGATGATCTTACAAAAAAATACCTAGTATGCATTCCATGATAATGGAGCCATAAAAAAACCAAAAAAGCAATGTAATGCCAGCACAACCCCTAATGCTCTTCAACAAGCAGAAAGTAAAGTGTTTGTGATTAAGCAGCTAGTTTGATTTCAAATTAAACATACTCACTTTATTCAGTACTCTAAAACATAACATAAATAAGCTATTTTTATGAAGAGTCATGATGTATTTGAATTTTTAAAAAGCAAAAACATTTTCCAAGAACTAAACTCTTTCTCCAACAAATTACTTGTTGACATAGCAGTTACTTATTTGCTTTAAGCCAGGCTCTTTTCTGCAAAGCTGCTTTCCAAACCGTCAGCCCCCGCATCTATTGGTACATGAGGCTATTCCTCCCCAGGTGCAGGACTTGGCATTTGCATTCACTGAATCACACAAGGTTCCTGTCAGCCCATTTCTTCAGCCTGTTGAGGTCCCTCTGAATGGCAGCACAGCCCTTTGGGGTGTCAGCCACTTCTCCCAGTTTTGTATCATCAGCAAACTTGCTGGGGGTACACTCTGCCCCATCACCCAGACCATTAAGGAAGATGCTGAATGATATCAACTGCTGGCATACACCACTTGTTACTGGCCTCCAGCTAGACTTGGTACCACTACACACTGTCAGTCTTCATAATGTACTGGAGACACTTCTCACGTGAACAGGAAAAGCATCAGCAAGAACAGAATTTTAGTAGGGAAGGAACTGTGGCTTTTTTTCCCCCATTTACGAATAGAATTTTTCACATGAATCTATTTAGAGATTAAGTCATTTCAGTGTTGGAACACAGTGTTTAAAAACATGTTTTTCATCTGCTAGGTACTGAGGCTATTTAAAGGACTGAGACATGACAGACTTTGGATAACTCTTCAAGCAGCTATAATCTTAGTTTTCCATTGTCTCCCCAATTACCTTCTAGTAATACGTACAGTAATTCCTACTTTAGATTAAGGGTAAACATAGGAATCACTCAGACTGAAAAAATCTATAAAAAGAAGAGCAGGCTGATAAGGGTCATGACCAAAGAGAGCCAAAGGCCACCTTATAAAGCTAAAGCTCACATAAGCAAAGAGGTCAGGGAAAGGGAGGACCTGTGAAGAAGAGGTACAAGGGGTCAGCACGGAACACAACTAGCCTGTCCAGCAGTAAAAAGGAAGGCTGATTCCAAACAGGAAGCCCACTGTGGGGCAGAGGAGGGACAGGTCACATGCCCAGTACACAGACAGCTGAGGAATGGATAAAAAGAGCAAAAACAAAGTAGGGCAAAATATTATCTTCTTCCCATTTCTTCAGCAGGCTGTGGAGAGGCACCAAGTAGTCAAGAGGAACCAGGGCAGCTGGGTATTGTTATTAGTGCCCAGATTAAATAGGAATGTCAAAGAAACTTTCTTCTGCCTAAAGCAAAACAGCTGTTGCTTTCTTTTAAAAAAGAAGGCTGATGCCAGTGCCAGGCAGACTGATCTGACACAGGCATTCTAACACAGCAGGCTGCCTTTCTTTTGTTTTATGCTCTGCCAGAGCATGAACATGCAGAGCTATTTTCAAAAGTCAGAACAAACTTTAAAATTACCCCTGGAGTTTGCCCTGCCCCAACTTTACCACATGACAAAGTTAAACTGGAAAAAAAAAAACAGGACTAGAAGAGGATGGGAGAAAAGGGGAAACATTAAATTACAGGATAATTTGCAACAATCCTGGAGAGGCCTTAGAAGAACAGCATCAGGTAGCTGTCATTGATGTGGCTTAACAATGATGCTGGAAAAGACCATTTCCCATTACTGATCCCTGCTCCCTCCCGCCTCCCCCAACTCATTCACTTGTCATCCCATTTCACCTTATTAATTTTTGTGTTAGTTTCTGCAAATCTAGTTGCCCTGGTCTAAAAAGTGTCAAAATACCTACATATGAAATCACTGTGTTTATTTCAAGGAACATATATATAATCATACAGTAATTGTTTTAATTTAGAAGATAAAAGTCTTTATCTTACTACAGACGGAGTTAAAACTACAAGCTTATACTTCTGTGTACACTTAAAACACACTTACAGTACAATGTGATCGAAGCATTTGCTATCATCCAGTCTGTTACAATTTTGATGTGAGTTCATCTAAACTAGCAGCACTACTTTTGCCAATAAAACTAACCAGAACTGAAGTATAACATGGAATATAGATATGCAAGAATCAAGAGTTCTGGGGCCCTCAAGACAAGAAAGACATGGACCTGTTAGAACGAGTCCAGAGGAGGCCACG
>NW_010340542.1:22336-26193 GCF_000700745.2 Antrostomus carolinensis
GTGGTCAGACACTGGAACAGGTTGCCCAGAGAAGCTGTGGATGTCCCCTCCCTGGAAGCGTTTAAGGCCAGGCTGGATGAGGCTTTGAGCAACCTGGTCTAGTGGAAGGTGTCCCTGCTGATGGCAGGGGTGTTGGAACTAGATGATCTTCAAGGGCCCTTCCAACCCAAACCATTCTATGATTCTATGAACTGCACATTTCCAAACAACCCCATGTGTCCTGCAACAACAGGAACCTTCCCCTTGAATAATGCTGGCGTTTTTATATTTATTTTTGGAGAGTGAGGCGGGGACCCTGGCATCTCTTAACCCAGCAGCTGTATTGGTAACTTCTTACACATGAATCAAATACAATGTCTCCATAATTCTACAAATCATCCTTTCATCATCGAAGTTACACTTCCCAGTGTGCAGCTAGAATGCAGGCAAGTATTTCAGCCTGTTGCCTGTTCTCAGGACTCTGAAGAACAGAAAAGATTGTGATAATCTGTGGCTATTTCATAACAGTATTGCCCAGAATAGCCTAAACAACAAGCCAAAGCACACACTATTTACTGCAATGAATGACTCAAAATCCCTGGGGATAGGGTAGGTTGGTGGAGTCACCGTTCCCCTCTGTGCAACCAGCCTGCCAGGAGAACTGCACACCATTAACAATACACAGCTCCACCACAATCACCAGTGCACTGTATGGTGGGAGACAGAAGTGGAGAAGTGCAATGACAAAACAAGCCAGGAAATAAACAAGTGTTCTTTATCCTTTCTGCAAGTCAGTAGGGACTGGGAGGAACCTTTCCTCAAATAGTCTGCTTTTAAAGATACATCAATGCAAAGATTCAGAAATAGGGACTACGGTAGAAAAATAGGGAAAGTGTTGGTATTTGCTCAAAAAGTGAGAAATACCTGCTTTTTGCCAAGATTATACCCTAAATAACGGAAAAATGAAGATATTTCAGTCGTGGCTAGGAGCTGGTGGTAGTCCACTTGGTTTTCAGGCTGAAATGCCAAATATCTGCATTTTTAGTGCAATACAGGCATTGCCAAGGTGATGTTAAAAGTGGAGCTTGTTTTTTATTTGGTGACAGTGGGAGAGTGGAAATACCTACATGTTTGTGATAATATAGAGAAAGTAAATAAAGAAAAAAAAAAGAAATCAGATACTGAAGCTGCTACAAGGGTTGAGAATTAATATTTTTCCTTAGTTTGAGAAACAAGCTAACTTACAAGCAATGAAGCATTGGTTAGGTTGCATGTAACAAGCCAAATTAAGTTAACAGCTATTAGCATCTCTTAATAATAGGAAAAACCACTAGCTTCCTTGGCTACTAATTTTTAGTTCTATTTAACTTGCTTATTTTTATCTATGGCTTTTCAAAGGTGAAGCCTTTTCTCATTGAGGTGTTCAGATGTACTTTGTAGATTTCACCTACACATTTTCCACTAAATAAGGAAGCTGTCACTGTGCCGTTTCACTGAAAACTAGTTTTACACAACTTAGAAACACAAAAAAACCTAGCACAAAGTTGCACACCTCCTATTTTCAGTATACCCTCTCCTACAGCTAATGTTCAGTAGTAAAGATTGTATTAGCACAGTATATCATTTAAACATTTCAGATCAATCGCAGTGAGGGGCATCTGGTGTTTCTGTTCAATTTTGTAATTTTTAGAGCCATCCTTTTAACTGTTTAAAAAAGTTGTATATCTCTAAAGTACAACTGAGATTTCACAGTACGCTTATAACTGGAATGCATTACAAAACAAATGTTAAGTACTTCAGAACTTCTTTAGAGATTAGCTTAAGCCACACAAGAACTTAACATGAAACCCGGTAACTTTCAGTTAAGGGAGTGAATGCTTTCTTGTTCTGCTTGAATATAAACTATTTGGGTTCTCTGTTCTACTGGCCTTAATTCATCCTATTTCCTCATACATTTCAAGTCTAAGTAATTTTGCCTCTAACCAGTCTGTCATTATTTAAAGCCTAATCCCTTGATTTGTGCTTACATGAGAGAGAAGCAATATTCAAATGTGAACTATAAATTAGGAGTTTGAGTCTTATATGGTTTTCATGTTTACAAGGATACTTACTAGTAAAGCTTAGCTAATGGAGAAAACTTGCCAAAATAGTTACAGGTCCCTAGTTTAGGTCATCCACATAGGAAGTAAAAATAATAATTTCACAAGTAGCTTCATTAACCTCATAGTCCCTAAATTTAATTAATTTTTACCAGAGAACATTCTCTAGAAACACTTTCCAAAAAGTATGATGAAGAATCTTCAAGGTATTAAAAATGCTAAAGAACAATGAACCAATTAAAAAAAAAAGTGGACAATTCACAGTGCTGGAGGCCAAGTTTACTCCATTAAACAGCCTAAAGGCATTTCTATTTGCTACTTAGTAGTTTTCTATCAGTACTCCAATTATGATGTGAGGAATTAGTCAGGTATTAGCTGAAACTACTTTATACCCTAAACTTCCTTTCACTCCCTCTGCATGATTCACAGTTGACCCTTCCTCCTGTCCTGCTATTACAGTACTAAAAGTTTTTGCCAATTCAGGTAAGGTTTGAAAAGTAGGTCTCCAGGATGAGGTAGGACTGTTGGCAAAATAAGATGCTTAAAACATTCTGAACATTAAAACAACTGTTACCTTAATTTCTACTTGTTTTGTTGCAACTAGTAAATTAACTAAGAGTTTCCTAGAAGATAAGCACTGAATACAGCCCTTAGGATCTTCAGAATTCATGGAAAGCAGCAGAAGAGTGAGATAGTCTCCTGCTGAGATTTGCTCCCCAACAACCCTACTATTACCATCGGTACAAATGGTATCCAGAATTCTCTAATGGCCATTCTGTTCTGAACGGCTGCTGTCTGTCACTAACTTTTACTGATCCTCCAGAGGCAGCTTTACTTTCGCATACTCCACACGTGCTCAGCATCTCTTAAATTCCCTCCTTCAGTGACCCCTTTCCCTATCCTTCCAGTTGTTGGTAAACCCATTTCATACTTTGAAATGGAAAAGAAAAAGAAAAATTCCTATGTTCATACCTGACTGGCATGTCTTTTCTAGCACATAGATAGCTACCACAGTGTGTGTCCACAGATATATGTTTCCCAAACATACCAAGCAGAAACTCAAATTTTAAGCAGGATGCCAAGATTCTATGGAAAACAGTGAAGTCCACCAAAACGTGCAATTGCGGCATTTGCCAAATTCTGCTTGCATCCAGATCCGACTCTGAAGTTGCAACAAGAATCAAGTTCTAAAAACAGGAGACAGAAAAGCTATAGCAGTCAACAGAGGAAGATCATAAGCATTACAAAAAATTCAGTTATTGAATTACCCTAATTGGAGCCTTACAACTTTGACTGAAAAAGTACATTATGCAAACATACAATGAAAAACAACCATAAGCACAAAATTAGGATGAAGTGGTGTTTGCACCATAGCAAACAATCCCAATTTTTAAGTTAATCAGATATTGGTAAATTACCCACTCTAATGGCCACACAGGTTTATCTACTCAGAAAGCCTCAGATCATGCGTAGATACGAATTCTGAAACAAAGACGATGACCCATACCCACAAGCTAGCACTAAAATTCTGCTGAGGATGCAAGTCCCAGCACGCTGTAGGCCGCAGCACCAAAACGAGGTGTCCATCCTAAATGACTCCCGTGCACCCATGTTACCTCAAAACCCGGCACCACTGGGCGTTCAACACAGCTCCTGCCTGTTAGACTCTTAGACTGGCTCCCCGCACCCATTCCAGGAAGGGGAAGGTGTTTTGGAAGCATGCGGGAATGAAGTGCCTGCACTTTACACCCACGAGGAGGCTGCCCCGGCCGGCGGGCC
>NW_010340543.1:0-8980 GCF_000700745.2 Antrostomus carolinensis
TCCCGGGCCGGCGTGGAGCCCCGCGGGCAGAGCAGAGCGCGGGGTGGGGAGTGGGTCGGGGCGAGCGCGGTGACGGGTGTTTCGTTATTTTCTCAAATAATTAAGGGGTTTACACGGCCGTTCTGTGACCTGTGGCTTTACCTTCTCTGCACAAGGTGGCTGAGCTGTGGGTTCAGCCTCGCCCTTCAGAACTCTCCTAGGAGAGAGTTAATTTTCTCTCCCGTAGCCAGAGCAGCGCTGTGTTTTGGTTTCAGCTGGGATTTGTTATGAGAACGCTGATAACAGACTGGTGTTTTCAGTCGCTGCTGGAACTCCAAGGTCATCCTGTGGAAATGACTCCAGAAGGAAGCGCAGTAATTAGCGAAACTCAGCCTGGCATTTGGATACGGCAGGGAGATGTTCCATATCATATCACATCATGTTCAGTATCCTAATGAGGGTTGCCTGGAAAGCTGGGGATTCTCTCAGGGATCGCTCAGGCTCCTGCGGTTGCATTTTTGGTTTGGGGACTGTCTCTGCTTCAGGATTGCTGGCTGGGGACGGGCTGAGCATCAGTGGTGGGTGGTGAACAGTTGCTTTTATTACTTTTATTATCATTATTATTTTATGTTGTGTTTTATTTCAATTATTAAATTGGTTTTATCTCAACCCACGAATCTCCTTACCCTCACCCCTCCAGTTCTCTCTCCCCTATTCCCTGCAGTGGGAGGAGAGTGAGGGAGTGGCTGTATTTGGCTGCAAACCAAATGAAACCACCACAAATATCACCCTGCAGGTGGTAAATCTGCCTCTGACCAGCTGTGAAGGGGAGCAGATTGCTGGAGGAAGAGCATCAGGGCAGGAGAGCTTGGCCGGGAGAGCCAGGAGCATGTGTCTGCAGAGGCAGGGATTCAGCAAAGGTGGGTTTATGTGCGGCAAAGCAGCCAGCAGCAAAGGTCTTCTCCAGCTGGCAGCAAAGAGTTGTTATGGAAGTGTGGAATACTGTGCTCAGTTTTGGTCCCCACTATGCAGAAAAGCTGTGGACAGGCTGGAGAGAGTGCAGAGAAGGGCCACAAAGATGATCAGAGGACTGTGAAGCCTGCCACATGAGGAAAGGCTGAGAGAATTGGGTTTGTTCAGCCTTGAGAAGAGAATGCTTAGGAGAAACCTCATCACCATGCTCCAGTACTTAAAGTGTGACTACAGAAAAGATAAAGACTCCCTTTCTACAAGGAGTCGCAGGAAAAAGATGAGGGGTAATGGGTACGAGTTACTCAAGAGGAAAATTTTTCACAATGAGAACAATCAGCCATTGGAATAACCTCCTCAGAGAAGCAGTGGATTCCCCAACACTGGATAGGTTTAAGATTCAGTTGGGTGGAGTGCTGAGCCATCTTGTTTAGATCGTCCTTTTGAACAGATGGTCCTTGAGGTCCCTTCCAACCTGGTATTCTATAAAGTCAGTCATCCAGTTTAAGGAAGGATGACTTAAAATTGTACACCTGTCTGGATGAGTAACATTACCTGCTGTCCTGTCCCACTCAACGGGGTTAGGAGGAAGTGCTTTTTTGTTATTTTGTTGGTTTTTTTTTTAATCTCTGCACAGTAGCAATGTGTGATAGTTTAACTCAGCTGGCAGCCAAACAAAACACAGCCACTCACAGCTCCCCCCACCCAGGGAATTGGAGGGGTAAAGGTCAGGAGACTTGTAGGTTGAGATAAGAACAATTGAATAATTAGAGTAAAAATAAAATTAAAATCATAAGAGTAATAATGGTAACAACTATATATATATATATATATCTATATGAGGGATGCAGAGTACAGTTGCTCACCACCTGCTGATAACGATCCTGGAAAAGGAACCCTGAAATCACAGTCCTGGAAAAGCGAGCCTGAGCTATTCCTGAGAGAATCCCCCCCTTTCTGGTCAGTCCATATGATGTAATATAATATGGAATATCTTATTGGCACATCCAGCTGTCTGTTCTGGGTTTTACTAACTACTGCACTTTTCTTCTCCATCCCCCTCTTCCAGTCCTCTGCTCTTGGAAACTCCCCAAGCACAGTGTCCTTGTAGTTATCCACATTGTTCTGATAACAATCCTCCCTGAAACCAAAACACGGCACTTTCTAGCTGCTAAGGAGAAAATTAACCCTATCCTAGCCAAAACCAGGACACAATGACAGTTGCTTCAAGAGGTTCTGTTAAACTACAGTTCATTGAAAGGTGGTGTAAAAAATATAGTGGTGTTGTAAAAGATAAATGACTTGGCAAAGGAAACTTACACAGTTCTGACACTTACTGACAGAACTAAAACTGAGAGTGACTTACCAAGCACTAGCACTGTCAGTCACTTAGAGCAAACTTAAACATAACTATCAAAACTTGCAATCCTTTGGCAATTCCAAAAACTTGTAGCAATACTAAGAACTAGTGATCACTTAACAGTGCTAAACACTTAACAATGAAGTTACCCTTATTTGCCTGGAATGTAGATGAACTGGGAAAGAAAAAGGAAAATTGAAAGGGGAGAGAGAAACAGAAAAGTTTCTGAAAAATCACCAGATGTTTGGTCTGGAATCCTGAGGTGGTGGGCCCACACCCTTCTATTATTAACTGACCTTTTTATAGACAAAAGTTCTTGGGTCTCCACCTCACTTTTTTCAATTAGCACATGAAGTGGCAGGTGATGTCATGTTATTTTGCATTAGAAGTGGCAGGGGGGTGGTCATCATCTTTTTCCTGCATGGTTACTTTGTGGGCCCAGGATTTCCACCGCTTATCAAGGAGGGAGTCTGAGCTCTGAGTCCTTGACACATTCCATAGCTCCTCTTATCAGCAGGGCAGTCCTCAACAGACCATTGGAGTCTTTAACAACGGGAAGGTGTGAGCTTATCTCTTTTGTCAGCCAGGCTGCTCCTACTTTGAGACAATTAGTCTTTTTACAGTGGAATGTTTGAGACAAACCACTTGTTCTCTTTGTCCCTTACACCTGCCTCTCTTGGATTCATGACAAAGGTTTTAATCATCACAGTGTTTTGGGTATCACCTCTTGTGTTTCCAGTTCTTTATTTGCAAGCTGCTCTTACCAAAGGTGTGATGTGTAAGTTGCTTGAGAGAAACATGGGCATGGTGACTGTTTAGTGAGTGCAGCCATCCCCTTTGTAATCCTCTTGTAGCTGAGTTGTTGTCAGTGTGTACAAATCTTTGGGTTAATATCTTGTAATAAGGAGCAACTTTTAGGCCGTATTTTTACATATACTTAATATTTGTTTCTGCTTGTCAGACTTTAACTCTGCAATTAAAATAACAAAACCCTATAGAACATATTAAAAAAAGCCAAACTAACGACAAACAAACCAAAACAAACAAAAAAACCCCCAAACAAACAAAAAGGAAGGCTTGTAAATCCAGTAGGTAAAATAGATGACTGTCCTGGTTTTGCCAGGATAGAGTTAATTGTGAAACTATCAAATGACATAAAAGTTTGTCCCCTGTACAGCCTGGCAAGAGGCTGCTGGCATCCCTTTGTCTTACCCATCAGAATATGAGAATCTTTTCATAGAAATTTGGTTGAAACTCGTGTTCTTCTGGAAAGACTGTGAATTTGTAATTTTCTGACAAAAAGTTACTGACACATTCCCAAACTCTTGCTTATGGGATTGACTTTTATTTCTGATCTTGGATCCTGGGTGGAGAGAGACTCCTGATAGGATGGACATAAATGCTTCAATTCAAGGAAGAAAAAGTGTAATTGATTTAATGGAAATTGGAAATAAATGTAATAATAGGAGCAAGGGAGATGCAGAGGGAATTAAGTGACCAAACAGAGGGGACTGATTGCTGCTGAGGAGTGAGGGGCGAGTAGTTTCCCAGGGTGCCCTGATGTGTGACAGCAGCACACCAGCACGGACACAGCACAGTTCACTGCATGAACCTACACGTCCTTCAGCTACTGACTATTTGGATGATTTTTTTTTCAAGGTGTTAAAACATTTCTGGGTGTTTAGTGTCAGTTTAGCTCTTTGTGGGGAACCCCGGAGGAATTAAAGAGGTTTTGTTTGCCCTTAAATCAATTTGAGCCTTTTGTTTGCAGTATGACATAGCAATCCAAAGGACCAGCTCACAGTAGCAAGGACAACAATTTCTCACTCTGGAAAATGTGCCAGCACCAATTTTGTTATAATTAAATAAATATAAGTAAGCATAATTATAGTGGTAAAGGCAGAAGTTATCAGATGGTCAGGACTGCTGTGATTAATGTTTTGTTTACATGGTTTCAATGTAATTCACAAATGCCTAGGTGCTGCAGTAGGATACTGCGTTCTGAAAAACTAAAAATCTAAGGGAATTGTTCCCTGAGTCTGTCAGGTTTTAATACAGAAATGGAATTTTATGCTAATAGTTTTTTAACTACTCCAAACTGAGCAGTACATTCACTTTTCTATAGCTGCCTTATGAGGTATACAGTTAAATACTGCATTTTCATTTTATTTAGAATTTCGTGATTATATATTAGTCTATTTTGGAATCTTCAGAAATAGTTAAATATAAATATCTCTGCAAACATTATGTGGACTTATGAATGAGAGAAATCAGAGGTGCTTTTAAAATAACAGTTACTGGAATCATGTGTTACTTTTTTAATAGTTCTTAAGAGTGGCAGAGGTAGTGACCATCTAGGCTGACCAGAAAGTCATCGTATGATGTTGAGTATCATAAAAGTACCTAGAAAAATGGGAATTAATTGTTAATAGTTTTGGGGGGGGAGTCTCACAGCTGTGTAAGGAACTGTGCTCCCCCATCTCCAGCAAGATTGTGCTGGTTTTGTGTCACTTTGTGCTGTCTTGGTGCTCTGGGGTGTGCTGAGCACCAGGTGTTTCCTCTCAGAGCTTTGTTACCGGCCCTTGTTCTCTTTCCCAACTTGCCTTCGGTTGCTGACCTTCTACTCAGCTGTCCTTGGAGAAAAATAATGAAAGCTTCAATCAGTGAGCACCACAGTAGGGATTTGGGGTTGTGTGTTGGTTTACAGCAAGATCGTGTTTCTGATTCTCAGAGTTGTTTCATTAATTGGAGTGGGATGCGCTGCTGGTGGGTGTTGTTATGATGAGCCCTGATGTAAAACCCTGGGTGCTGTGTCTTGTGGATTCTGCTGCTGCCAGTTAAATCCCTGCGGTGGGAGTTGGATTGAAATGGTGGCAGCATCATCCCAACTGCTGTGTTTAATGGGTGACTGTTGCTGCACTCCTGATGGTGTTGGATGTGAAAGGCAAGAGCGTCCTTACCAAGAAACCTGCTCCTCAGGTGAGACCACCGAATGCTGGTGCCACACGTCTGTATTCCTGGTGTCTCGGACCAGAAAGCAATACAGCCTCAGGTTAGGGATATACACACACTGAATTTTTCGTGAGCAAAGGAGTAAGAAGGTTGACTTTAATTGTCATGTGCAGAATTTTCCTGAATTTCATCTGCTGCTCCAGATAAGAAGCTGGAAAGAAAAGGCAACAGAGATACTTCAGGGAGTATGAGTGATGTAGAGTACAATTGCTCAACACTCGCTGATAGCGATCCCGAAGAAGCGACAAGGAACCCTGAAACTGAAATTGCAATCCTGGAAAAGCAAACCTGAGTGATTCCTGAGAGAATCCCCCCCTTTTTGGTCAGCCCCAGTTAATACACTAAACATGACATGGAATATCTGATTGGCACATCCAACTGTCAGTTCTGGGTTTTACTGACTACTGCACTTTTCTTCTCCACCCCCCTCTTCCTGTCCTCTGCTCTTGGAAACTGCCCAAGCACAGTGTCCTTGTAGTTATGGACATTGTTCTCATAACAATCCTCCCTGAAACCAAAACACAGCGCTTTCTAGCTGCTGAGAAGAAAATTAACCCTTTCCTAGCATGTACTCTGCTAGAATAACTTTTTTTTCCCCAAATATCAAAATGGGGATCTATTTGGAGCTGGACTTCTTTCCCTTAGGGAGCAGGAAATCTTCAGTGCTGTGTAAGGATGAGCTCATACAGGCTCACATCCAGCTGTATTTTGGGGTTCTCGGAGTCATGTTCTTTTCCATCAGTGTGGCAGGATTTGTTTTTGTGTTTGCAGTGCTGGGTGAAGGGTTAGTGGTGAAGAGTATGCTTTGGCATCCACAGCAGCTCCTCTGCAGAGTAGCAGGCAATGGATAGAGGTATCATTTTGGGAATACTTGCTTCCTTATGTCTGGTGAAGGGTAAAAACGTGTTGCTATATTCGTTGTTAAGACTTCTCTGAGAAATGCATATTCTGCCTTTTTTTCCCTCCCCTATTTTTCCATATAGTCCTGGTATCACTAGGATAGAGTTAATTTTCTTAGTAGCTAGAATAGCTGTGTTTTAGTTTCAGTGTGAGATTTGTTATGAGAAGAATGTTGATGAAGTACTGATGTTATTAGTTGCTGCCGGAGCCCAAGGTCATCCTGTTTGGCCAGTTCACAGCTGCATTGGGACTGGGAGGCTGGGAAGGAGAAATGTAGTAAGTAGCAAACCCCAAACTGGCATTGGGATGTGCCAGTGAAATATTCCAGATCATGTCACGTCATGTCAGTGCATTAACCAGGGCTGACTGGAAATTGGGGGCATTCTCTCAGGAATTACTCGGCCTCTCGCTCTTCTGGGGTTGTGATTCAGTGACTGTCTCTGCTCCGGGATCACTGGCTGGCACAGGCTGGGCATCTGTCAGCGGGGGGTGAGCAATTGCACTGAGCGTCACTCAATTGTATATTCTGTTACTATCATTATTATTTTATTTTAATTAGTAAATGGTTTTTATCTCAACCCATGAGTCTCCTTGCCCTTATCCTTCAGTTCTCTCCCCTGCTCCCTGGGGGGTGAGAGCGAGAGAGCAACTGGGTTTGTTCACAAGCCAAAAGAGCTAAACCACCTCACATATGTATTCTTTATATGCTTAAATAACAGTTTTTCTTAATTTTCTTAATTTTTTTTCTTTTGCTTTTTGTGTTTCTGATAAGCAACTACTGCTAGAGAATATCCGTTACTGGTGGGTTTATCAAGACTGGCGTGTCTGTCCCTGTGTGAATGTAAGGGAGATGGAAAGTAACTGTGCCTTGTGGTTTTGTTCTCTCTTGCCTTGAGTATTTCTGGGTTTTGGTTCATAAAAGAAGCCAGGAAAAAAGTGTGGAGTGAGATACATGTTGGTTTGATGTGGCTTTCTGAAAAGCTACTGGTTTGGGGTTTTTTTCTCCTTGTAAAAGAAAAACAGGTTTTTTTAGCTCTGTATTGTGGTGAACTTCTCACAAGACAGTGTGCTGGGTTTGGCTGGGATAGAGTTAACTTTCTTCCTAGAGGCTGGTCTGGGGCTCTGTTTTGTGCTGGAAACAGTGTTGATAACACCGGGATGTTTTAGTTATCGCTCAGCAGGGCTCACACAGGGTCAAGGCTTTTTCTGCCTCTCCCCCCACCCCACCAGCATTTGGGCTGGGGGTGCACAAGGACCTGGAGGGGACAGAGCTGGGACAGCTGACCCCAGCTGCCCCAAGGGATGTACCACACTGCGTGGTGTCATGCTCAGCATACAAAGCTGGGGGAAGAAGGAAGAGGGGACATTCAGAGTGATGGCGTTTGTCTTCCCAAGTGACCGTTACATGTGATGGAGCTTCCCTGGAGGTGGCTGAGCACCTGCCTGCCCATGGGCAGTGATGGATGAGTTCCTTGTGTTGCTTTGCTGGTGTGCACGGCTTTTGCTGTACCTGTTACACTGTCTTTATCTCAACCCATGAGTTTTCTCATGTTTACCCTCCCAATTCTCTCCCCCATCCCATCAGGGAGGAGTGAGGGAGCAGCTGTGTGGGGCTTAGTTGCTGGCTGGGGTTGTCCTGGTTTTTATCTGGGACAGAGCTGGGTTTCTTTTTAGTAGCCAGAACAGCGCTGTGTTTTGTGTTCAGCTGGGATTTGTTATGAGAAGAACGTTGATAACAGACCAGTGTTTTCAGTTGTTGCTGGAAGTCGAAGGACTTCATGCTGTGCTAGTCTACAAGTGCAGGGTCTAGAGGGAGTGAGGAATATTTAAATTAATCAGCTAAATTGACCTTTGGATATGTCAACAGGATATTCCATATCATATAATGTCATATTCATATGAGGGTCTCTCTCTCGTGGGGGTTTGCTTTCTCTCTGGCTTTCTCTCGGGCTCTTGCTCTTCCAGGTCTGAGGTTTTGGTTCAGGATTGTCGCTCCTCCAGGATCGTTATCTGGTAATGGCTGGGCTTGGTCTGTGGGTGGTGAGCAATTGCACTGTGTATCACTCATTTGCATATTTTATAATAATTATTATTATAATTATTATTAAGTTTTATTTTATTTCAATTATTAAATTGTTTTTATCTCAACCTACAAGTCTCCTTACCTTTCCCCCTCCAATTCTCTTACCTTTCCCCTGGGCGGGGGAGTGGGCAAGTGGCTTTGTTTAGCTGCTAGCCAGGGGCTGGCCAAGTGAGACCATCACACGGGGTTAAACCATGACAGGCAGGAATGGTTACATGCTGCATCCTCAGTACTCTACCAGTATATTTTGTAAGGCTTTGTTCACTGCTACCAGCCTTTACTTGGGCAAAAGCTCATCTCGGCACAGTTAAACTGAAAGATCGGTAGGTAATTGGTGTCCCTGCTGCTGGCAGGGGGATTGGAACTGGATGATCTTCAAGGTCCCTTCCAACCCAAACCATTCTATGATTAAATATGACTAATAGGAACTGATCTGGAAGTTATTTTTTTAGCAATATGTGATTAAGATTAATAGATATATTGTAAGTGATACTCTGGCAACCAGTTTGTAGTTGTTCAAAGGATGGTTTTTAAATTGTCCTTTTTGTGTAGCACGTTGGTAGTGGGTGAGGTGTTACACTTTTTTCCAGGGCTTTGCACTGGGGTTTTACGTTGGGCAGTGGTGTTGTCATACACTTTGAGGGCCTGATCTTGGAAAGGCAGCCAGGTTTGTTAGG
>NW_010340543.1:9043-23647 GCF_000700745.2 Antrostomus carolinensis
TTGTAATAATAAACACTGTCCCTGTGGTATAGATAAGGATAGTGGAGAAAATTGTTGTTTAAAAGGGAGAAACTGGTGAAATATGGGGGCTGTTTAAGCCTTTCCAGCCTACATCTGGAGAGCCAGAAGGCTGCTGGGTGTCTGTTCATAGAATCATAGAATAGTTTGGTTGGAAAAGACCATTATGATCATCTAGTCCAACTGTAAACCCGGCATTGCCAAGTTCACCACTAAACCATGTCCCTAAGCATCACATCTACACGTCCTCTGAATATCTCTAGGGATGGTGACTCCACCACTTCCCTGGGCAGCCTGTTCCAGTACTTCTCAACCCTTTCAGTGAAGACTTTTTCCCTAATATCCAACCTAATATCCTAATAACCAACTTAAACCTCCCCTGGCACAACTTAAGGCCATTCCCTCTTGTCCTATCACTTGTTATTTGGGAGAAGAGCTGTTGGGAGCTCATAGTATTGCTAGCTCTTCTTTTGTTGGTCTTTTTTCGTTGGTTTTTTTTTTTTTTCCTCCTCCAGTTTGTAGTCTGAAGTGCTCCCAGTCCTATCAAAAGAGCAACACAGTGCCATTTTTTTCCAGTGAAGCATGTATTATCGCATGCA
Organism: Antrostomus carolinensis; assembly: GCF_000700745.2. NCBI lineage: Eukaryota > Metazoa > Chordata > Aves > Caprimulgiformes > Caprimulgidae > Antrostomus > Antrostomus carolinensis. Next base: position 9,661 of record NW_010340543.1, read on the forward strand.
ATGATTATTTGTCCTGCCCTGACTTGTCTGCACATCTAATAGGAGAAGCATCACCTTTGAAAACTTGAGCCACATTATGTGTCCAGAAGCAGCAGGCTGTCTCATCGAGCTGTTGTTAAATGTCTCTTTTATCTGAGCTATCTTGATTTTTGAGGTGATTTTTTTCCTCAAGACTTGCGGATGGAGTTGTAGCAGCTAAATCTCTACCAGTTCTCTCATCCTCCAGGCGTGACAGGTTATTGCTTTAGATACCTGTAAACATAACAAGTTGCAACACTCCAATAGAAAAATATGCTCTTAGCAGCTGCTGAAACTTCATTCTCAGTGTATTCTATTCATTCTTGTGTAGACAATTCTGCCAGCAGAATCATAAACAAATCCTGATTATTACTGATTTCTTAAGCAAGTTTAAAATCTCCTGAATGACATAGAGAAAATAGGTTTAAATCTCTTTTCTGTGTCACTGCTGAAATTCAGTTTTTAATTTTAGCACCTTAATTGGGACTACTTAGCTTAGGAGTTAATCCTACAACTGAAGAATATGCGAATAAAAATGTCATGTTCTGGTTGCTGATGCTGTAGTCTCTGAGGCCGTGATTTTGAGGCAGGGTAATGGTTTGTTTTGAGCTAGACCATGATAATCACGGGAAGGATTGTTCTAATACTTATCATTTCTTTTCTGTACATTAATGCCAGTGTGTTTTGCTCAGTTTATCTAGACTGCTGGAGTTGCAAACGTGCTGAGAAAGAAAAACCAATGTAAATTCAGCTAATTAATTAATATCCATCTTTCTAGGCACAAAGGGTTTGTGTTCTAGTCACAGAACAACATTTTAACTTTTGAATTGTTAGCTTCAGCTTTGGATGAAACAGCTGGAAAGAACAGAAGAGCAAGCACTTCCTGTTAATTTACCTGCATATTTGTTTGCTTGTGTGTGTGGTGGGGTGTGTTCTTGGATTTTGAATTTTTTTCTTTGCTTGCCTGAGAGATGTTTTAGTTTTATTCAACTGTTGTGTGTATCTGAACAGGTTTTTTAATTTCATTTTACAGGAGGAAAATGGCCCAAACTACTGCACGAGCAACATCCATCTGTGATGAGGACTCCTCTGAAAGCAGAATGGTGGTTACATTCCTCATGTCAGCACTTGACTCAATGGTTAGTAGAGAAGTTAAACAACTGTGTCATAACTCTGTCTTTGCATGTGCAGGATTACACCAGTATCTTGCTTCCTGCTGAGGAACAGGAAAGGTGGGATGTTTTATCTTTACCTTGTTGCCTGCTGTCCAACCAGCTGTAACTCTGTCTCTTTGCTTGTGGAAAATTGTGCTAACAGTCTTCCTAAAAGCCATTGTGTTTCTTGATGTGGTGTGGTTGTTTTAAAATTATTTTGTCAAATAAACAAACAAGAAATATTTATTGATTGCTCAGGTAGAGCGTGGTTGAAAGACAAGAGTATGTTTTAGTCTTTGTCATCTGTAATATAGAGTAAATAAATGGTTTTGAGGCTAATGCCTTGTCCTCAGCTGCTGTACTAATTCAACAAAACTTGTTCAGAAAATACTTTATTGTTTTTAAGTTGGCATATCACCTGTTTTGTAGAAGTTATTTAATCATTGGGTGATGGGTTTTAAGATTGGCCAGGGCTGCGAGTGGAAACATCTGTCCTGTTTCCTTGAAGTTGAGGTACTGTCAAAGATTTGGTTCTGTAAGACTGTTTTCTTAAATTATAATCAAGAACAAAAATTTTATTTTAGCAATGAATCTTTGAATGGGATGGTTATGAGATAATTGATTGCAAGCCTTTTTTCCCAGTGGGTATATTCTGTTCCTGAAGGCTTTGTGTCACTTTTTCCTCTCATGCTGCTGTTGTTTATAGTTCTTTATAGGTTGCAGCAAACTCTGTCCTGAGTTCCTAGGAGGAACTGACTTTTTGTGATCACTTCTTGATGACCTCACTAATTTTCTTAGGATTTTTGCTCTCTCCCTGTGCTTCAGGCTTCCTGCCTTACTTCTTTGCTCCCTCCCTGGAAGTGTTGAAGGCCAGGCTGGATGAGGCTTTGAGCAATGTGGTCTCGTGGAAGGTGTCCCTGCTGATGGCAGGGGGGTTGGAACTGGATGATCTTTAAGGTCCCTTCCAATCCAAACCAGTCTGTGATTCTATGATTCTATGATTCTTTGCCAGAGATTTCTCCCAGCAGGACACACATAGGTGTTCACGGGGAAGGCTCAATCCTTCCGATCAGGAGGAATTCACCTGAGCCCCGAGCACACCAGGCAGGGCAGACAGCAGGCAGCCTTCCTGCTTGTAACCACACCATTCGGAACAGAACATGATGTGTGAGAAGTGTGCTGTGAGTGAGCAACACTCCTATATGCTCTGTTGAAAGCCGGAGTAAGATACTCGATATGATATCTAACAGGGAAGTGATAATTTCACATGGATTGCTGTCATAAATAATTTTAATTAAAAACAGTGCAATCTCTGTCTAGACAAGGCCTTAATTTCACTAATGTGTCTACAGTGCTGTTAAGATTGCTGATGAAAAGCTCTCCAGATGTATAAATTATCCTTTGCTGATGTTACTCACAGTACCTTCTGAAGGGTGGATGCTGACAGCAGAAGTAATAACTGTTTTACATGATTCCACATATATTTCTATTAACTGTACTCTTAACTATGCTAATAAAAGCTTTTTGTTTTTCTTTTTTATAGTGTAAAGAACTTGCCAAGTCCAAGGCAGAAGTTGCCTGTGTTGCTGTGTATGAAACAGATGTGTTTGTTGTTGGAACTGAGAGAGGAAGAGCTTTTGTCAATTCTAGGAAGGATTTTCAGAAGGATTTTGTAAAATACTGTAAGTTTCAATGTTGTATTTTTGTATTTCATAAGCTACTTAATGTTTATTGCATAATATTAATAACTCTGGGGAGCAAAGTTCTGTATATCATGGCTATATGCTGTAATTATGTTGGCTATGGCCAAACCAGCTGTTGAAGAACGTAAAAATTATCAGGAACAGTGGTCTTGTTTGGGGTGTTATTTCAAATGTAGCTGGAAATGTTAATTTTTTTCTTAAATAATGTGGCAAACTAGTACAATGAGAAGTATTAGACTGTCCACCCTCACAACACATCCTGCATTTCCTAATGTAAGTTAATTTTTCTTTGTATCCCTTCCTCCAAGTCTGTCCGCTTGTGAAGGCTGGGCAGGACACTGAACAGGTAGTGGTCTACTTCTATCAGCTCAGATGGTCCTGGTTCTTCAGATCACTTCATGCCTTATTACAGCAGATGCATGTTTTTGATAAGATATTATGTTTTATGTAGCTTTTTTGTATCACTGTTACTTAGACAGAAATATATATCGATACCATAATGACTTAAAAATACAACTGCACTTAACTACATGTAGAGTGTGGTTTTTGTTTAATTTCCTAGGTTTCAAAGGTTCAGCAATTCTTTGGGGGAGCATTGGTGTGCTCATTTAAGAAAGTGTTGTTGATGGACACTAATCAATAAGGAAATGTACATTTATCTACCCAGGGAAAGGGAGAAGGTACAGGTCAAGAGCAGGGTATGAGAGAAGTCTGGGGAGTGAGTATATAAGCAGCAGCTGTAAAATGTTCTAGCTTGACTAATTAAATACTGCTTGGAAAGCAACTATGTTTAATCTGTAACAAAAATATTTACTCCTGAAAATGCTTTTGCTGCTAGCTAAAATTCTCCTGGAGATTTTGTCTCAGGCTCATTAATTGGTGGTGGGGCTCTGGATTTTTGTCACTGTCCTGCTTGCTTGGACAGTGACTTTGTGTGTCTGTAAGTATATGTACTCTAAGGAAAGTCACCACAGTGTTGCATTGTGACATATAACAGATCTCAAAATGCAGAATTACAACCTCACTGAAGAATCTAGTATAAGATGAATCAGTTCTTTATTTTTAACAGGGGCAGTCTTCTGATATGGGTATTTATGAAAACTGTTAGCTGAACACTGGGTGGGTTCACCTTTTCATCTGATTTCTTTTTTGTTGTTACTGTTCCTTAAAGGGCTTCCCTGAGGTCCTAGGTACTTTGTTTTACAGACAGTACTGTGATATCACAGGCCCTGATATACTGGCGACTTTGTATACTGGGCACACTTATTGGTCAGGAGTCTGAAATAACTGGGATGTGATGTTTGATCTCCCTGTATTTCTGGTTCTGTACTGTGGGAAGCGCTGGCTTCTCATCCATGCTTGTACTTGACTCTTATCAGACCTGGTTTCTCTAGGTATGTGCATGTGTTTAAATCTTACATGAGTTCTGATAATCCTGATCCTTTGCTTTATTCCAGTTACAAGATACTTGTTCTTGGGCAGTGTTTTTATACTGTCAGGCCGATGAGATTACACAATATCCACTTTGAAAACAGAGTTTTCATTATGATTCTTGCAGAACATCGTGGTGTAGATCTGTGGGAATAAAGCCAACTAACCTCAGTCATTCCTCTTGTGGTTTCACTAAGTCCGTACCCCCCATACTTTCTGGGGCAGTTGTGATGCTGGAGGTAGTTTTCTGCTGTTGATGACAAAGATTATGATGATAATTCCAAAAAACAGAACACCAATTTTTAGGAATAGCAGCATTACGTATTCTGATGATGCTGATTCCATCACTACCTTTGACAACTTTGAAGTCTTGATGAAGTTTATAGTGTTTAATATCTTTTGATCTCAAACTTAGTATGGTGGTCGCAACAGTTCCTTTCCCCTCACACCTTGTTTCTTCCGTTAAATATGAAAGCTTGCAATAGACCGTGTTAGTTGCAATTTTAGTAAGTGTTTTGAAAAAATTAGGAAGTTAAAGTTGTGCCCTTTTTGTTCCTTTGTGGCAGTTAAAGTCTTCCAGGAGATTCTTACATTGCTGCTAGAATTAAACCTTTAAAAATTCAGCTGTGACATCAGTCTCTGGAACATGTGGTGCAGACAATATTGAGAATTATGTCTCCACTTATGTAAGTCTCTTCATTTTTCTTTAAGGATGGAAACAAGTGTAGTTACTAATTAGTTACTGTAGTTACCAAGTACTATGTTACTACTAACTGTAGTTACCTCTGGTTATGCCTGACAAGCCAGCATGTGTCTTCAGTCTTTACTTCCGCTTTTCCCACAGCTCCTTTGTAAAGTTTGAGTAAATATGAAGAGTTTTCAGAATTTGGAGGGCAAAGGCTTCAAACTTGCTGCTTATTTTTAGTAATGAGTTTAATTTAGTGGACTAAATTGATGAAATCTATATATAAGGTTTCTGAAGGAAGTAGCATGTGCACTCCCTAGCAGTATAGGACTGATATTAGAATAAGAGCGGCTCAGAGAAAAGTGGCACTGGAGTTTTTCCTGTGGTTTTCATTCATAATGACTTTCACCCACATGGATTCCCTAACACCTAGCTGCTGGGGAAGGAGGAGCCCTGTGTGTGTCTCCTGTACCTTATTACCTTAAGAAAATGTGCTAGAAACAAATTATAACATTGCTTTTTTTAATGTTAGTGTGTGTTCTGTACTGAGTGTTAAAGAACCAGAGAACAGTTATTCTTCAAGTGCCTGCTCATATTCAGAACACGGCCAAGCGTGGATACTTGTGCACTGTAAGCAATCAAGATCATGCATGTCTTGCCCTACCAGTACCTCTTTGTTTTAGTTGCTGTTCCCTGCTGAAGTGTATTGCGTGGTCCTCAGTTCCTCTTGGATGGCCTCAGCAAGATGAAGTGCCTCCTTGCTCTCTGGATTGCTGTGGAGTTGTGGGCTATCAGCCATCCTGAACAGGAGACTTACTCCTGGGGTGCAGTTCTGAAGGATGCTGTTCCCTTCATGTATTCATCTTTGTCATCTTGGCAGTTTTCTGTTGAGGTTTGGTCAAGGTTTGGCATCAGCTCTCTGGAATTCTTTCTCATTTGAATGCAGCTGGAGATGGTTTATAAAACAAACAAAAAAAAAATCCAGAAGAGGCCTCATCATCCCCAGGTTGTATTTGCCTGTCAGAAGTGAACTTTCAGAAGAGCTTCCTGACTCTGAAACAGCTTTTTGGTCATTTGCTCTGGGCTTTGAGAGAGATTTACCCAGCACTGTGTGTTCCATCCCATCTGCCAAGGAACTGATTGTTCTCCAAGAATCCTGATTGCCTCCATTGGTACCTGCTGTTGCACCATCGGTATGTAGGTCACACAGAAGCATTGTCCTGCTAGTTCTGCAGCTTTCTATCAGCAATCCCAGTGATGCTGCTTTTTCCTTCTTTGGTGCCAGGGCTCTGTGCCCACTTGCCTTGAGGTACGGCCATCTTGCATCTGTAGATGGTTCATCTTGGATGATAGGTCTTTTAGGAGCCTTTGTTTTCCTTCTGGTGGCCTCAGGTTTCCCTACTGATCTTAGCAGAGCATCTGGTATGGGCCAGAGTTTGGCTTCAAGTCCTGCTAGAGACTTTGGCCCAGCATCTTCTTACCTGTACCTCCATGTCCATCCAGCCACGGGTTGCAAGATCCCCTTATAGCTTCAAGAATGCTCAGTATCCAAGTGTCTTTAGTAGGCACAGCTGTTCTCCCTGCTTGTGATGAATGAGTGGCACAACCATCCTCCAAAAACCTTATCACATACAGATCTTGTGTTTAGAAGATGATGGGAGTCAAGCTACAGTAATGTGGATATTTTTATTAACTCAGAAGCTTTGGGTTAATTTTAGACTTGTGCTTAAGAATGTCTTTGATAAAATCTGCTGAGAGAGCTCCTGATGCTGCAGCTTGCTTGTTAGTGTTAGTCTGGACATAGTCCTTTCATGGTGCTTTATTTGGATGCTCCAGTAATGATGTAAATAAAGTATTAATACAGTTGATTTGCTTCTTCCTTATTATTGTGATTACCTCTGATTATATTCTGTATACCTTGTAATACCTGTAGTAACTCAGGAGCAGTATCTAAATGGGGTGTTCAGCTTTTCAGCTCTGAAGCAGAACATCTCGGACTTAATGAAATTGAGTACAGACTGAATCCCCTGACCTGTATGGAAGCAGCCTAATAGCTTTTCAATATGACTCTAATAACAGAGGTTATTAGTGAGTCTGACTGCCATCGATTGTGTTTGTCCTGGTTATAACATCTAAAGGACAATCTTCATCATCACCTTTGATTATATGCTACAGGATTAGTGAAAATACTATTCCACAGAATAGTGAAAATACTATTTAGTAACTAGCTGACATCTTTTTATGTTGCTCAGAGCCTAATCCCTTGACACTAAAGCAGCTAGTTTAAAAATACCAGTTCTTTTTGATGATGATGATGTGCCAGTGTGGAAACTAGTTTCCTGTAGTCTTTTTCTTTGGCCCTAAACTATTCTGCAGTCAACTGAGACTTCTGTGGCTTTTGCTGCTCCCAAAACTACAGAATATTTTGGAAGAGAAAGGAGTCATTAAATCATAGACATAAATAGTAAATGAAAGAAAACCAGTAAGAGCCAGGCAGAGCATTAATCCTCACAAACCACTCGTGGAGTTGCATGGATGCCATCACCAATCTGTTACTTATTTTAAATGCAAATGGGGGGCTGCATCTATGATTCTTGATTTAGCTTTGGTCTTCCAGTGCACTTCAAAATGGGTACATTACAGAATGCATAGCAGGAAAAAAAGGATGTTGGAATAGTTGCTTTAGTCAGGATGCTTTCCTATTGCCAAGCTAGAGCTGTTTTACACCTGTCTAACTCTCTACCCCTCTCTTCATGCCAGACTTCCTTCCAGCTGTGTGGGAGTGGCCTCTTTAAAACAACCTCTGCTAAATGCTTATTCTGTTTGAGAATCTGCTGGAACAGGCTCTTCCCAGTCAATTTAATAGGAACTTACTCAGCTGTGTCTCTCAGTTGTGTTCCTGAGTTTTCATCTCCCTTTTCCAGTAGATAATAACTCGTACTTCTCCAAATTGCAAGACCAGAAGAGATTGATGGCTGCTCCTCGCCACACTGACTGTAGCCCATCACCATTTCCCAGACTAATTACGCTGACAGACATGATGCGTTTACTCCCACTGTGTCTGTCACTGGGGAGTTCAGACCTTGCATCTCTGCCAGTGGAAGGGATCCCGTGAGTGTTCCCTTGTCCATTTTATGTTAGGTAAGCCAGGTTGTGTCATGCCTCTTTAGTGATGTCTTGATGCTGACCTGGCTGGCTCTGCCTGGGATTAATTAGGGAACAGTTTCATAATCCTTTTTGCTTGGGAGAGTTGTGGGCATGGTAACTGCTGCCTTCCTCTTGTGTATCTCCTTTCCTGTTCTCCAGCTCTCTGAGATGGTCTTCTGCATGACTGGAAAACCTCAGCCCTGGGAGTTAGTTCTGGGGGTCCCCATCTTGCTAGGATGCTACAAAGATGTCTGGAGTGCCCTGATGGCTAAAGCTGATGAGATATCTTTGTTTATTTAATAAAAAGCATGAAGCTTCAGATGTTCCTGCTGGAAAGCTAGGACACTTTCCTACAGATATTGTGACTGCCTCCAACAGTCTGGGTTTCTGCTTCCCCAGTCTCTTAGAGTATTTACATTGTACTTTTTTTATTGGAAGCACTAGTTCATATTTTGTATCTGTTTCTGCACCACCCCTAGTTTTTGGGAGGGTTTTTCTATTGCATTTGTAACTCCTTGATAAATTAACTGAGCGGTGTCCATTCTTGGAGTCCTCAAGAGCTTTTTTGATTTAAGAATTAAGTTTCAATCACTTTCTATTTTGTATTTCAGAATGTAGTTATGAATTAAAACATCTACCCTTGAAGACTTGATCAGTTTATTCCTAATAACTCAAGTGCTTAGGAATTAGAGATAACAGTCCTAACACTCACCAAACACTTGCAGTTACAAGTAAAAAAATAAAATCCAAAGCAATCATCCTCGCCTTCCTTATGTACGAGCTGCTTTTTGTCATTGCTGTTTCCATTGGAGCTTACTTAAACAGTTCAGCTTACAGTCCCTTTCTGCCTGACCTTTTGAAATGCAAATAATACCATTTTTGAGCTGTCCCATGCTGCAGATTTCTCACGTGTTAATATGTCTTCATTAATTGAACTCCACTTTAATAGCTTAGATCTTTGTAAAAGACATGGAAATAATTCTCCTATATTTTAACTTTACCTTGTGGCCTGCTATACCCTTCCTTTTCTTTTCTACTACTGTTCCTCCCTTTTTTTTTTTCATCCCCCAGCTTCCAGACTGGTAGAAGGGCCTCACCTGAAGTGGGTGATGGCCAGCCCTGGCTAGCCATGCATTTTTGATGGTCTCTTTTGCAAGCCCTTTCTCATGGTATTAGAGGTGAATTAATCTGGTTTTACGTTACTGGCAGTTTCCCTTGTTTTACAAGTCTGTTTCCTCATTTTCTGAAGTTCTCAAAATGAAAAGAAAAATGCATTTTCAAAACTTCTGTTACATAGTTAGACACAAGTTATTTTTAAAGGGTTTTATAAGATCACTTTCTGCCTCCCTTCCTCAGGGGTGCTTCCTTTGCTTCCATCATCTGCCGCTCTGGCTCCGTGGTTGTGTCAGGAATAGAGACTCTTGCAGGTGCTGTGCCAGTCCGGATGCCTTTTCTTTCCAGTACCTTTAGCTTTAGCCATGCCCTGCCTAGCTCAGAGCTCTATGCTGTTTATTTTTCTGGGTTTATTTCAGATTTGGGTAACTGGTCCCTGTTACAGCCTTGTTAGAGCTAGGCTGCTTGGCTTGATTGTCAGAAGCCATGTTCTGTCTCTGCCTACCTCAGTTAAGGGATATGAAGCTGCAGCTAAAAAACTTGCTAAGGAAGTTCAGTCACATTTTAGTGGAGACCACCCATCTCGTTCCCTCAGAGCTGCAAACAAACAGAAAATTACTGTAGATAGCTGATCTTTTTGAAATTCCCTGGCTTCTAAATTCTGCCTCAGGTGATTTTGCTTTTCTTGTGGTTTAAGTGATCCTTTGATAATCATTAAATGATTTTTCTTTAATTTGAGGTTATTGTCCAATTTCCTGAACTGTAAAACTGGATGGCCTTAAAAAGCTCACAAATGAACTGGGTTGGATGCGTTATAAACCAAAGCAAAACACTTTTAGTCTTTAGCAGACACTTTAGCAAAACACATTTACTTCTTTCATTGCTCATAATTATTTTTGGAGAGTAATTTTCCTTAAGCAGAAATGGTAAATATGTGTACATGAGTGTTGTCACAAAATTGTTGCCTCTGAGAGCGTCTGCACAGGAGTGACATTCATATTTTTAGAATCACTTCTTGGCTTTCTTTACCTGGGGGATTTAAAAACTACCTGATTAAAAACCTTCTGATGTTGTAAGGTGCTTTATGTACCGTGGCACTGACAGCTTTTTTGCTACAGGAGTGTTGAGCTCCATCAGCTTCAGATACTGAATCCTACCAGTTTTTCTCTGTTGTTTATGTAGCATCTCATCTTCAGGTCACATTTTTGAGGAAATTTCAGCTAAGTAAATTGTTCCTGTGCTAAAAGTTAATTTTTGTTTCTTAGTCTTATGTGATTCTGTGACAGTGCTGGTTTTTTTTCCCTTGTATGCAGTGTGACCCAGCGGGATGTGCTCTGTTCCACAGGAGAAATGCAGCCTGCCTCCTCCAAACAGCAGCTTTCCCCTTACCTATGAGTCAGGTCCTTTCCAGACAGACACACTTTATGGCCAATTTTAGCACTTAGACCGTGCTTTAGTGGACCTTCCAAATAAATGTTGTATAACACTACTGAGCTGTAACTCTCTTCATCAATTTATAATATGGAATCATTAAGGTTGGAAAAGATCTCCAAGATCATCAAGTCCAGCTGTCCAACAGCATCTGTTTAAGGCAGGGAGCTGGAGAGTTTGTCCATGCAGAGGTCAGGGTGTAGCTATCTAATTGCTGCCATTCAACAAGAAAAAAATTGTCAAATTAAAATTTGATTGTTTCAAGTATTCATTTTTTTTGTTCTATCATACAAAAATTTTTGGAAGAGGGCTTTTTTCCTTTGAAGGAGCCTATTCATTTTGTGGTATGTCCATTTTATAAGGATGGTGACAGGTGAGAGATTTGTTTTCCAGCCAAGTGGTAGACTGGACTGTCAAACCCAGTCGTCTGCTGGTCAGGACAGGTGAGAGGGAAGGGTGGCCTGAATAATCTGAAATTACTTTTGCAGACTAACTAGATTTGTCCTGTGGTACACTCCCAGCTGTGTAGAATGCAATTCTTGTACCACATAACAGTTCCTCACCCTTCCTGAGCCATTTACTGTGTAAATACAGCCCACCATCCCTCTTCCCCTCCAGGTCTTGTTGCATATGCTTCAGGCATCCCTGTCCCAGACGTGTCCTGAATCCTTCTGGGTGCTCTAGTAGCTGTGGTGAGGGCTTCAAGAGAGCCTGTAAGTTGTGTAGCCTCTGACAAATGGAGATGTGTGCGTTGGTGCTGCCAGGTTTGATCAGTTGTGCAGAGATCTTACAGATCTTGCTGTCTTTGAGACTTGATCACATTTGTCAGACTTGATTGATATTGGCCAGCAAACATGGGAGAGATGAGGGAGCGGATGCATAATGTGAACTCAAGAAAATGGATAAAGTAATAAAAAAAGATTAAGAGTTTCTTCTAGTTAAGGGAAATTTCTGTGTCTCTTTGCTTTTCATTTTAATGAGAAGTGAGCAGTGTTGTCTTATTTTTGTTTTGCTTATTATTTTTAGAAAGTGTGGGTACACTTCTGAGAAGCTACTGGCACTAAAGGCATTTTCAGTGAATCAGCCTTTTAACATGGAAAGAAAAAAACAAACCAAAAAGTGACACTGCATATAGCTATAAATGGAAACTGATGTCTCTTATCCCTGTGTTTCCAGGCAAACCTTATCAACTGTCATTACCTAACCCCTGTATATTCCATTTTTTGGAATAGAAAATATGCCATTTTTGCATTATTTTTGTGTTATGGTAGGACCTGTCATATTGCAACGAAAGCAAAAGTTTCAGGCCTGAAGAACTGGAGAGCTAAATGTCGTGAGGAGGTGGGTTTCCAGGGCACAAAGCAGATGTGTGATCTCTAGAGGAAGGAAGAAGTTCTCTTTTAAATGAAGATGCAAGTTTTTAAGATGATAAATGCATTTTTACTAAAAGCATTGCTGCTTCAGCTCATTTCACAAGGGATTTATAATCAGTTGTTCAAAATGATGCTTGTTTTCTGGTATTAGTGTAGAATTATGATGCTAGCAGCACTGGTAATGGAAATTGCAGCATTTCAGGCTTACTGCTGTGCTTGCTGACGGTGGAGTCATGACACAACGTTTGCACTGATCATTCTCTTGCACATAGGAACACAGATCTCCCTTGCTGTTTCGTGCTACAGGCTTGGTGCAGAGTGGCTGGAAAGCTGCCTGGGGAAAAGGACCTGGGATGTTGGTCAGTAGACAGCTAAACATGAACCAGCAGTGTGCTCAAGTGGCCAAGAAGGCCAACAGCATCCTGGCTTGTATTAGCGCTAGTGTGGCCAGCAGGAGCAGAGCGGTGATCATCCCCCTGTACTGGGCACTGGTGAGGCCACACCTCAAGTGCTGGGTTCAGTTTTGGGCCCCTCTCTCCAAGAAGGACATGGAGGTGCTGGAACGTGTCCAGAGAAGGGCAACGGAGCTGGGGAAGGGTCTGGAGCACAAGTGTGCTGAGTTCCCGGCTGAGGGAACTGGAGTTGTTGAGCCTTCAGAAAAGGAGGCTGAGGGGAGACCTTCTGGCTCTGTGCAAGTCCCTGAAAGGAGGGTGGAGAGAGGTGGGGGTGGGTCTGTTCAACCAAGGAAAAAGTGACAGGACAAGACGAAATGGCCTCAAGTTGCACCAGGGGAGCAACTAGATTGGATATGAGAAGAATTTCTTCACCAGGAAGGGTTGTCAAGCATTGGAACAGGCTGCCCAGGGCAGTGGTGGAGTCGCCATCCCTGAAGCTATTTAAAAGATGTGTAGGTGTAGTGCTTGGGGACCTGGTTTAGAGGTGGACTTGGCATTGTTGGGTTCTTGACTCAATGATCTTAAAGGTCTTTTCCAGCCTAAACGATTCTATGATTGTTCCACATGCTTTCCCCTGGTTTTGCTAGGTGATTCTCAGTAAATCTGTGCAAGAACAGACTGAAAAGAAAGGGCAGCTGCCGCCTGAAACAGTCACTTCCATTTGCTTTTTAATATTGAAAGCGTTGTTATTGCCTCATTCCTTTTGCAGTGACTTTTGCTCAGAGACTAGAACAAGGTGTAGGGCTGAAATCTCTCTTCTGTATGGTGATAGCTGGTTTGCAACTCCTCCTATAAGGTAATAAGAGATGTGTACTTAAAATGTCTTTTGAAAGATACAGGAGCTGTAGTGCCAGAAGTCAGATCCCTTCTTTAAAAAGCATAACTAAGCACATGTGGCCTGAGCAAAACAGGATGTAACCTGACTGTTTGCTTCCCAGGCTTGACCAGGCTTGGCTCCTCCTCGGAACCGATTAAGGTGAGTGAGGGGTGGGTCAGGCTCGTTAGCAAGTGCTAGGGAAGGCTATAGAAGAGCCTCCAGGAGCGTGAGCGACCTTTGCTCACGCACCCCACAGGAACAGACTAACAGGGGTGTGGCACAGCAATTTCAAGGCATTTCAAGCAGCCAGGCACAACCAGCTCCCGCTTTTTGTAGGTGAGTGTGCTTTTTAAAGCTAGCAATGGTTTTCAGAAAAACCAAAGCTGTTATTGCTGTTAATACTAGGAGTGTGTCTACTCAGACACTCCCCTCGAAGAAGGATGCAGCCACCCAGGTCCCTGGGTGTGCTGAGTGTCTGAGCCTGATGTTGGTACCAGAAAAAGTAGCTGTGTACGATGCGAGCAGATGAGTGACTTGCTGTGCCTGGTAGCAGAACTTAAGGAAGAGGTAGAGAGATTAAGGTGCATTAGGGAGAGTCAAAAGGAAATTGACTGGTGGAGTCAAACCCGTTTGAACCCTAAGGAAGTCCAACAGGAGACA
>NW_010340544.1:0-2543 GCF_000700745.2 Antrostomus carolinensis
TCGAAAGATCATCCAGTCCAATCCCCCTCCAATCAACTCCATGCAGCTGATTTGGGTGTCTGAGGTTCTCTGTGTCCCCTCCTCCTCCTTCCTCCTGGCAATGATGCTCTCTTCTTTGTTTAGGCCCATGGTTGTCTTTTGTTCCTGTCAATGGCTTCTCCTCATGGTTCTCTCCTCCTTCCTCTTTTCAAAACAGCTTTTCCCTCATAAAGGATTTGAAGAGGCATTTCCCTATGTTTGTCTTGGGGCCACAGGAGCTTTGTGAAGCTTCTCACAGGGACCATCACTGTAGCCTCTTTCCCCCACTACCAAAACCAGCCCCACACACACAGACCCAACACAGATGTGGGTATGAGGATGTTGCTTGGTAGCTTTGGGACAATGGCTAAAGCAGCACATAAAATTGCAGGTGATCTTGGGTCCTCCTGGCAGTGACCACCTGCAGAGCTGCTCTTTGCTTCCAGGGCACTGTGAGCAGTGTTTGGAGAAGAACCATGTGCCCTGTGTGTCTTGGCCACCGCTGGGCTCCCCCCAGCTCCCCTCCAGTTCATTGCCCCAAGCAGCTTGTTTTTCTTGAAGTTACAGGTTCCTTCTCCTGGGTCACCAGCGCTTGTTAAACCCCTGTCAGCAGTTTGCAGTCACTATATAGAGTGTCCAAAGGGAAAAGCCTTCTCCTGGACTTCACATTGCTCCTTAGGTGGAAGCAGCCAGGCTTCAAACTGTGAGTCTCCTGCCAGGCAGCGATGCCAGCACATGGGGACACTCCAGCTGTCTGTTTTGTTCAGGCAGGGGACAGTTAAAGGACAAACATGCAGTTAGGAAGTTCTTGTTTTGCATGAGAGAGGACCTGTGGAGCAGGCAATGCGCTCTGAGCTGGTGAGTCCACCCTTGGAGGCTTTGCTGGAGAGAAAGAGCTTTGTGCTCTCCATGGAGCAGTGCAGGAGAGGAGCCCTCCTCCTCCAGCTCCGCTCTGGGCTGCACAGAAGAGAAAAGCTGAAATTCACAGAATCCCAGACTGGTTTGGGTTGGAAGGGACCTTAAAGCTCATCCAGTC
Organism: Antrostomus carolinensis; assembly: GCF_000700745.2. Classification (NCBI taxonomy): domain Eukaryota; kingdom Metazoa; phylum Chordata; class Aves; order Caprimulgiformes; family Caprimulgidae; genus Antrostomus; species Antrostomus carolinensis. Next base: position 1,055 of record NW_010340544.1, read on the forward strand.
CCAACCCCCCTGCCAGCAGCAGGGACACCTTCCACTAGACCAGGTTGCTCAAAGCCTCATCCAGCCTGGCCTTCAACACTTCCAGGGAGGAGCAGCCACAGCTTCTCTGGACAACCTGGGACACTGGCTCACCACCCTCACACCAAAGAATTTTTTCCTCACATCTCAATCTTCCTCATCCCTGAGGGACACCACTTGTCGCTGGTCTCCACTTGGACATTGAGCTGTTGACTGCAACTCTTTGAGTGCCACCATCCAGCCAATTCCTTATCCACAGAGTGGTCCATCCATCTAATCCATGCCTCTCCAACTTAGAGACAAGGATGTCATGCAGGACAGTGTCAAACACCTTGGACAAGTCCAGGTAGATGACATCAGTTGCTCTTCCCTTATCCACCAAAGCTGTAACTGAGCCTGTGGAGCCTGTGAAAGGCAGGAGAGCACTGTCCTCCAGAGCTGCCTTGGAGCTGAGGAAGTTTGACCATCACCAAAGACAGTGCCTTCTGCTGCCACCCAGATAACGGTGGCTTCCATGAAGGTCAGCTCCCATCTCAGCTTTGACCTCAGTGATGGTGACATCCCTTTCTTACTTCAAGACTCTTGTGCACAGCATCACTGGAGGGCTCGTGTGGGGCGTACGTTGAGGGGTGCAGTGGATCCTACAGATCCAGGAGCAGCAGAAGACCTGCTCTGCCTGCTGAGATCCCATCACCTGGTCCGAACGCTGCGGACTCCGCTGTGGGGCCAGGTTTGCTACAACCTCCAGCAGGAAGTGTTGGGCCAGTTATCTGTCCTCAACTCAGATGAGGGCCCACCATGTCACGCAGCTTTTGCTGAGCACACAAGGAGCCGTCTCCATGCCCAGGATGGTGTTTGCAGCAGTTGTCTCCAAAGAGCTGGACAAGGGAGTGATGGTCAATGTGTGTGTGTGTGCTTGTGAGCATCCTGATGCTGCAGGATTTCCTCCCACCACCTTTCCTGTTCTCCCAGGGGACTACAGTGATCAGACCATTGCTCTGTGGAACACCCACACTCACGAACTCGTGTCGTCAACTTGTATCTCGGAGCCAGTCCACGACGTGGCTTTTAGTCCTTTTTCTCCCAGAGAACTGGCCTGCGTGGGGAAGGGAACTGTGATGTTTTGGCTGTTGGAGCAGCAGGGAGCTGATGTCAACCTCAAGGTAAACCTCAGTTTTATCTTCTTTGAAAATTTCTATTCAGTGTCTCTTGACTTCTTTTCCAAACCCCCTGGTGAGCGTGATGGAGGTTCTGCCCCCACAGCTCTGGGAGAGCTGATGATTTCTCTTAGTGAGATGATGTTAGAGTCATAGAATCCCAGAGTGGTTTGGGTTGGAAGGGACCTTAAAGGTCATCCAGTTCCAACCCCCCTGCCAGCAGCAGGGACACCTTCCACTAGACCAGGTTGCTCAAAGCCTCATCCAGCCTGGCCTTCAACACTTCCAGGGAGGAGCAGCCACAGCTTCTCTGG
>NW_010340544.1:2895-3120 GCF_000700745.2 Antrostomus carolinensis
GCTGAGCAGAGGGGCAGAACCCCCTCCCTCCACCTGCTGCCCACGCTGTTGTCAGTGGCTCTCACTCGTGTTTGAGGCATTAGCTGTGTGACTGGAGGGCAGGAGGAGGGTTTTTCCCCGTGTAGATGAGCACCATATTCTCTCTCATGTTTCTGTTTATCTGCTCTGGCAGGTTCATCAGGCCCCTGCCCCGGACGTGTTGGGGCTGGTGGAGCTCACGTCTCT
>NW_010340545.1:0-1386 GCF_000700745.2 Antrostomus carolinensis
CTGCCCCGTGGGGCACGGGCCGTGCCAGGCGGCAGGTGCTGGAGCTGGCAGGGCTGCACCCAGAGCCCCTCAGCACACGGCACGGGCACCCCGAGCTCAGCCTTCTCAGAGTGAGGAAGACCACGAGCAGCCTGTGAGTCTGAAACTCATCTCTGGGAAGCTGCGGGAACAGATGGCATTTCCCAACGCTACGCGCTGGCTTTTAGCTTCAGAAGGACAAATATTGAAGACTCCAGAATAAACACGCTGTTGGCAAAGGGCTGGCAGAGATGCTCCCTCGCTTCCCCTCTAGACGAATTGTATCGGTGCTGATGGGGTTCCAGGTGGCGCGCGCCGTCTGGCACCACAACAGGTTACAAACACCCAGGGCATCGTGTTAGCCCAGCTTCTCTTTTGCAGCACACACAACTGAAACAGATTTGAAGAGTACAGAGAAGGAGGCTGGCAGTGTGGCTTTTGCATCGCACTGGTCAACACCTAGTTGAGGAGATAAAACACAATTTTAGTACCAGTGTCACTCCTTGTAGCTGATCTGGAGATTGGCGTGAAATAAACCCTTCAGAGAAAAACAGGAGAAAGGAGGGAAGTATCTTTGCTCTGCCAAAATGATGAAACATCATCCTCAGCACAACGTTACTGAATATTGCTTCCTTTTTGGAAAAAAAAAAAAAAGGGAGGGGGGTTATCCAGGAATTAACAGTCACCCCAGCAGCGTAACACTGCAACAGACTAACACCCATCTGATGCGCTTGAGCTCAGGCCCAACTTGCACAACATCCTTTGCCATCAAGCGATGGAACTTCAGAGCTCAAGATGCTTTATCTACTTGGATTTAAGGTTCTCTCACTGTCTCGTGGGCATCCAGCCTCCTCTGTCTCAGGTGCTCAGCAAGCTTTGGACCTGAGCCCCAGCACACGGTCAGGCTGTAAAGGGCATATCTCCTTCTCTTTTCCAGACACTGATCTGTTTTCATCTTCCTGCTGCTGATGTGGCACAAAGCCTGGAGACAGCGTATTTGTGTCAGCTAAAGCCCTTGGTGATTTTTAAAGAGGTATTCAAAAGAAAACAGCAACATATCTCAGAAAAGCCTCCCCAAGAAGTTATCTAGTCCCTCCCTGCCTCAGACAGGTATTGTAAGCATTCAGCAGAGCTAGTCTACAACAGTTCAGAAAAAAAAAAAATAGTGCTGGAAGATTTCACACTCCCCCAAACAGTCTATTCTGTCTTCCAGGCAGATCTTTTCAATGCTTAATCAACAGCTTCCCTGCTGTCGCTTACACCTCATAGTAATAGGCCTGTCCTCAGCACTATGGGATCATTCCTCGTTGTTGAAATCTTTCACATTTGAATATTCCCTGCACCCTTTCCCCCACTCCTTCTTTCCCT
>NW_010340545.1:1408-51697 GCF_000700745.2 Antrostomus carolinensis
AGTTCTTCCTTACCCTTCTGTAAAATGTAACATTTTCTAGATATTTGTTTATCATGCTGCTGCCCTCTGGCCCTTTCAGGTGTTAACTTCTTCCTTGAGTTAAAGCACCCAACGCTGAAGTACTGTATTCCTGCAGAGGCATTTTCATGATGAGCACCACAATCCCTTTGAACTACTCTCCAAGACTAATTTAAAAACTGTGCATAAAATCCTAAGTATTAAGAAACAAAACTTCAGCAAAAGCAAATATTGAGTATTTGAACAGATAATTTCACATGTACTAAAGTAATTTTCTTTTCAAAGTGTTAGTTAGGTTAAAAAAAGGCAGCTTGTCACATAAAAATCAGTATCTGTGAGCGAGTGTAGGCCAGGAATATTGTGTTTCTCCTAGGAGCTGAGAACCAGTTAGCACAGTGCTCAAACAATAAATCAGTTCTACGATAATTCGGCAGACGTACCAGAGCAGCCAGTTTTATTGGGCGCAATAATATCTACAGAAACTGGTATTATTTTCAATATATTAGTAAAATTTTATCACCAAACAGCAAAACTTGGTGGTCAGGTAATGTATAAATCTCTTTTGGTTATTGCAACAGGGCGAGTGCTGTTCTCCGTAAGGCTCTGTTAACACAAGCAACAGTAACTCAGACACACCCAGTAAATCCAGTTAGCTGCTGTGAAGTCGACTCCTGCTGCAAGCACTGGGGGAGGCTGTGCCAGCTGCAGTGAGTCAATAAAGAGCACACACAGGATGGTAGAGGAAGGCTGGACACAACAGGTCAGTTTTTTATTAACCAAAAGTGAAGCTGAACCCCAGAGTGGTTTAACTTGTTAAAACCGTATGTTTATATGGCAAGTATTTTTCTTTCATGTTCAACACTATAGTGCAAGAACCAAACTTTGCAGCTGTTCATCCTTTGAGAATCAAGTACTAAATGTAAAATGAATTAAAATAAGGGTCCCTCAATGAATCAATTAAAAAAAAAAATCACTCAAAAGAACAGACCAATTTTAAGAACTGTCTTATGAAATTCTCCCACGTGAAAGACCTTTAAAAGCACTTGGAGCCTTGAGGTAGCAACTTTATGCAGAATTTAATCCCCCTCCTGCCCCACAGAGCAGAGGAAAATTAGTAGCGCATTATTAGCTCCAGCCAGCTAAGCAGAGTTGAGGGCTCTCTCATGAGGTTAGTGACTTTCTCTTGCATCTTGAAATAGCTGCAGACCGTCAGGAGGAAATCCGCAGGGAAGGCCTCTTGAAATAAAAGATATGGTTTGAAAAAAGTGAAAATAATCAGCAATAACCGTAACAACAAAAATTATCTGGAGTGAAAAAACCAAAGAGTTTGTATTTTGTCAAGACTAGTTTACAAACACATGTCAAGAACAAGAGTCCGCTTTCAGCCATCAGAAAAGAAAGAAGTGACATTCAAAGGGGTTTCGTTTTTGCCCTCTGTGCAAAATTGCACTTTGTTTTTAAAGTTTTAAGTTTTGCACTTTTGTTTCTAAAAAGAAAGTACTTTTGCCCTTTTTTGTTCTTTTACATTGTGAAACCTGTGCTGTGACATTAAACAGAAATACCATATGCCAGGATATTTGACCACTGAAAGCTCCTCTCACTGACTTCACAACAATCACAAGCAAGGAATCACAAACAAGAGACTTTTTTTCCTCTAAGTCTCACAGACACTATCCTCTTTGCCCACTTTGCTGCTGAGTTCTTTTATTAAAAACTAGATCTCGCTCTACTGCCAATTTCAGAGACTCCACAGCAGATTTACTGAAGACTGAGCAGTAACAAAATTCTCGGCTCATTCTCCACAACAATTAAGATGAAGAGTCACGATGAAAAGGAATGAGCTGAAAGAGAGTGATGTGGGAGACACAGATCTCTACAAACAGGCACCTCACTTCACTCCCTGGTCTTGATATCACCACTCTCATACTTTCCGACTGCTCATTGCTGGTGCTCTAACCATACACCTGGCAATGGTGACTATCTTACTACAAGCTTCTCTCACTATCTTCATGCTCCAAAACTGTACAGAACAGGTTGGTTAAACCAGACCAAACTAATCAGGCACACTGCAAATTATAGCTTTTAAATGGACAAGCCTTCTTACAGGCTCATCCTGTTTCAGCTCAAGGTCAGGTTGCCTCTTTACACCAGAGTGATGTCACACAGACCCTGGATGCAGGAGGGCATTGCCCAGTATGCCTTTGCTTCAAGGAGTCTAGAGAAAAAAAAAACAACCTTCAAAACTTGCTTGCATGGGATCCCAATCTTTTGACTTTATGTTCTCATGCTTTCCTTTGACTTCTAGAAGCCATCAAATCCTCCCTTCCAGGCAGAATTACCTTAAGAATCTAAATCAGCCTTGCCTGGATTTTTGGTTAAGCTTCAGAACAATTGCCAGTGTTTTCATATGCTGAGGTATACAATCCTGTCCTGCAGAGAACCAAAGGCTGTAAGCACCAAAATCCATCTATAAGGCAGCCCAACCTGCCAGGCTCCTCTGGATAAAGGAGAGGATATTCTGCCTGGGAGCAGCAAAGGCCAGCTGATGATTATTCACAGTAAGTTTCTCTTTAGCTCACATGACAGTTTAGGCTGCACAGACTCGGTTCTAGAGACCAGTTTATGTCTGGTTCACAGGATGGTCATGAGCTGGCTTCAAAAAGACTCTTGCTTTGGAGCCCAAAGTATCTTACAAGTTTTATCTGTTATCAATGCAAGGACCTGATAAGTGGTTTGGTTGGTTTGTTGGATTATTTTTTTTTTCATTTTTTCTTGTTTTTTGTTTGTTGGTTTGTTTTTGGTTGGTTGGTTGTGTTGTTTTGTTGTTTGTTTTTTTTTTAATTCTGTAATCAAAAGAATTAATTTGTCTTTGGTGTTAAACCTTGGAAGCATGAGTGAAATACCAGCTGCTTCTTTGGCTGTAATTTACAACAAAAAAAACCAGCCCAGTAAAGCAAGGGAAATTCACTGTTCTAAAATACATGCAGTTAGAACAGCCACTAGACAGCACAACCAGGACTTTAATAATATGGAAACACCAAATTCAGTGGTGTCCATTACAAATCATTTGCATTATATAAAAATATTACTCCAATTACAGTAACTGGACAACAGTCTAACTTATCAAGTTTCCACCTTATTTATATTGCAGGAACTGGGAGGAGCTCATCCATTTAGGGAAAAAAAATATCCAGAAATTAACTCAAGAGTTGCAGCTAAGCATCTCGTGCCTCAGAGAAATGTCCACTGTCATAACTAGAAGCAGGAATTCAACATTACCATCCTGCTATTCTTGCTGACATGGCCATGAATAAAAAGAACAGGTTCTGTTACACTAGCATCCACAATTAAAATTTTATAACCCCATAAAACACCAGTAAGTTGTGCACGAGCTGCAGAAGAATGCAAATTCAAAGGGTCACTAGATTTATTACCTACAAATTCAATGTCTTAATATAAATATTCTGTTTGTACACCATAAAAACATCTTTCTTATGGTCTGATTCTTATTTAGATAATACTCTGATAAAATCTCAGCAGTATGCCAATTAAGGTCATTAAAGCTATAGAAACAGAATCTACCTAATAAATGCTGCAAATTTAACAGGTATTTTAGATAAACATCGTTAGCTTAGTTATCACCTAAACCAAAAAGACTCCTCAAACACACCAACTGTGTAGTTAGCAAAGACATTTGCTTTCCAAAGTCAAATGCTGCCAACTTTTGAAAAGTTTAGCAAATCAATATGGTATTTGGAAGCATCCAAGTCTCTAATGAAGTTAGAATACTGTGAAATGTTAGGACTGGGGGGAGCTCCTGTAAAGAAGTACAGAAGTAGTCTTCATTTAAATTACAAAACATTCACCTCCTTAAAAAGCTTTAAAACTGACCCAGTCAACAACAGCGCCCTGGGAAATCTAGCAGTATAAAGGATCTCTGTAAGCAAGAGAAGGTCATATATTGTGATCTCACCACAATAAAATGTACTCAGTGTCAGGAACAAGGAGCAAATTTGGGGAGATTACAATTATGACACTTCCAGGCCATTTGATTTGAACCACTGCACTTTTTTGGGCAGCATAGACTAAAACATTTTTCTTTGCTGCTCAGAAAACACTTAAAACATAGTAATGCTTCATTTTCTGCATTTTTTTTTTTTTTTTTTGCTAAGCAGCCTCTCCCATGTCCCCAGCTCAGTTTACTTGGTTTAAAGAGCTATAGTATCTGCCACTTTCAGCAGTCAGAAGAAAACTTCAGTGCCACCTTATTAATTGGCTCCATTGATATTTTAACTTCAAACCCAGACACTACAATTAAAAGCAAATAAGCCTGTGTTCCACAGGCTGCCTCTGCAGAACGGGCAACCTCCCACTACAGAATCTGATCTGAAAATTTATCCTGACAGCAACACCAGAAGAAAGGAGGCTTCTCTATCTTGCACACTTTGGGTTTCTTATCAGGCACTTGAACTGTTGGACAGATGCCATTCTGAACCAAGTAACTGAACATAGGGTTAGAATCATCTTTAATCTAGGTCTAATAATGAAGTATCAGCAGCAAAGTAGAGGCAGGGAGTGAGCAATCCATCTTGCTGAGACTCGTTTATTGTTTCTAAAATGCCCAAGAAGACAGCAGCAGTACTGTTCCATAGTGTCCGTTTTCCTTGTGAGTTGTGTTGCTGATAGGAGGCTTTTCTGTGTCTTGAACTAAGGCGGCATTGAGGTACCTGTGCCTAATTCCCTGGATCCAACAGGTCCATGCTGGAGCCAAACATTGCCACCAGCTGCTCCTCATAACGTGTTATATTCCTCTTCATAATGTCCATGCAGGGTCCAAGCAACCTCTCAAATGCTTGCACATCCATCACTGCAAAGGAACAGAAGTGAAAACAAGACTGTTTGTCAAAAAGGACACTACATGCCAACCTATTTTTTGGACTCGGAACACAAACCTCTAGTTCAGCCTATTTGGGTTTGAGGCTTCAACAGAAGCCACAGAAACAGAAATTGTATTTCTGATTCCCCTCTGTACTGTTATTTGGAGAAACAAGATTAATGAAATACATACCTGACCTCAAGGATAAATACAGAAGTGAAATACACACCATGCTGCCATTAAAAGATCACCTGAGAGCTGTGTGTGACAAACAAGCTGCAGACAAGAAGCTGATGCTACTCACCCCTTCAAAGACTACAGGCCACACAAGCAGAAAAAACCAGAATCTGATGGTATGAAGCAGCGATGCTTCTCAAACTTCAGCGTGGAGATCTGCTCCAGCCCATGCTCCTAGCGTCTTGTGTCTGCTCACTCAGGAATGGTCCACAAAACAAAGACCAGAAAAGGGTATCTAGAAACACCAAACTTCTGCTTACCTAAGCATTTGACCTCTCCAACAGCGTAGGCAGAGGCTGCTCTGGGTTTGTTGGTAACAAGTGCAAGCTCTCCAAAGTACTGCCCTCTGTGACACCGGGCAATCTCTACTTCTTGGTTAGCTTCTTTACTCGTCATAGTCTGTCAAACAGGACATTTCAATCATTTGCACACAGTTCTGTCTTTGTACAAGGCTGCAGCTAATCCCAGATATCTTATAGATGTGCAACAGCGTGTTGGTTTAGGGCTTTCAAACTAGCAAGTCCCAAGTCATGCTCTGTACTGGTAGAACACCTCAACAGCATCCTCAATTAGAACTTTGGTAATAAAAGTGTATGCCAGCCCACAAGCTTTGAAATGGGCAGATATTTACTGTTCCAGCTCTGGGAACTGCTATTACATTAGCCTAACACAGGTTTTATCATGCACAACATGTTGTTCCCTAAGGCTGCTTCAGACTGCACAGAGACATGTTCAAATGCCAGTGTCTGGTATGTCACTAGAGATCACAGACCCCAGGTTTTGTAAATTGTAGTTTTCCATAATCCTAGAAGAAAAGTCTAACCTCCACCCTTAAGACCAGGGAGAGAATACAAAGTCAGTTTGCAAAAGAGCAGATACAAGCAAAAGACTTTCCAAATTTACTAAAGTGACTTCTGTCTGCTTCAGAACAGGTATGGGGATTTACAATCATGAGTGACAATGATAAATATAATAAAATATCTTAAAATTACTCAGAGTAGGCTTCTTCACACCACTTATATTAATCAATCAAATCAGGGATTGACCTAAAGCCAAATTACCCAATTTGAACTCACCTTGCTTTTAATCAAGATTTTTACTTCCCCAGATTCTACAATGTAAAAACAATCTGCTTTATCGCCCTGTAAAGAAGAACACACGGAGTTAGAGAAGAAATTAGGCCCTTAGTTAAGCTTCTTGGGTGTAGTAGTGAAACATCCAGCACAAAGCTTTTCATTCACTGTTGCCATCTACCACAACATAAGACACTCAACACACTTCTGAAAGAGTAAGTACTGAAAGATTACTTATTTAAAAAAATATTTAAAACAAACTGAGTGGCAGACATCCTCATAACACCTGCAGGCACTAACAATTTTCAGGTGCTTTGAAGCATACTGCCCTTAACTGAAGGGTCAAATTTCCAAAAAATAATTAAAATGTAAAATTATCCATGAGAGAAGAGGGGTTCATGGTACTGGTACAACTGCTGTAATGTAAGAGCTCTCACATCTTTTCCAAGCATAAAATTTCACTATCTTTAGCAGTGTATTAGCATCACCCAGACCTATCCAGAGTATTAATCCTCTTTTTTAAGGGTAATTACATCCTTGTCCTTAATTCAGTTCTTACAAAAGATTAAAACCAACTGTATAATTGGATCACTGATTGCGTGGGTTCCCAGTTTTGAGACTGATTTATAAGCTTTGATTTTGCTGAGACTTCAGTATTCTCAGGGTCTTAAGCAACAAGATTTTCAACTTACAAAATTGAGGGTATTTTTGGAGAGAAGTAATTTGGCAGTATTTGGGTATCAGCAAACTAAGGTTTCCTGCATTGAGTTATGTGATATTCCAGGTAATTAAGATTAATTATTCAAGATATTATCAAGGAGTCATATTTTGTTTCTGAAACAAGACAACAGTTGTGATCAAAAGCCTGCAATTTCAAGTCAGTCAAGGACCTTCTTGCATTAACTTCAACTAGTTCAAGCACCACAAGCACTTTTGCAACAAACAAAGCAACCTCAAGCTAAACTGCATGCAAAATTCCAGTGTTTCATCAGGAATAGTGTTCCAAAAAGTTATTTGTGTCACAGCCAAAAAAATTCCACAGCTTTAGCCTGAGTATGTCCAGCTTCATGTTTCACCACTTTGGCTTTGATCAATTACAGCAGACAAAGCACACACCAGCAATCAAAGGCTGGCGATTGAAGCTGGACTACTCCACCACTGAAATATTATTTTTAAGAGCATCAGGAAAAACAGTGGTTTTAATTAATACTGATAGTTTCTTAGAATAGTTAACTGAGTTGGGTCCAACTAGTAAAATATTCCCAATGACTTCATTTATTTTCATCTATATCATACCTATCTGAATTGTTTGCTTTTGTTGTTTAGTCAGACCTAGGAGTTAGAGACATCTTTACTACATGCTTGTGACTCTGTTTAATCTGGTCATAGATTCCTATGAAAAGTCTAGCTGGGGGCTCTCGTGGAAAATTACATAAACAGACATTTAATTTCATTTTCTTAAGGCATACTCCTCTTGAAACCTTGCAAAAGACCATTTATGAAAAACAAACCAATGAGGGAAGAAAAACCCAGAAGCTAAAGTAATAGAATAAATTGGTAGTAAAAGACATACTGGCCATTCCCCAAACATTCAGTAAGTGCTTAAATAAATAGAAAGTATTAAAAGAATAAGTGATGACAAGTTGGTGCCAGTAATACAATTCCATAAATCAATTCCAAACAGGAAAAAATAAGCAGAGAAAGGAGAATGGCAAAGAGAAATTTAGATTTCAAATACCTGAGAAATGATACGCTCCCCATCTTGATACACTTTCTCCCCTATAACATCAACTATCTTCATTCTCTCTGATGCCTGGAACAAAGAGAAAAATTAAACATAATAATCTCTCATAGTACACCTCTGGTAAAGTTTGTAGCCCTGAAATGAAGAGGTACTGAAAAATACAGCCCCTACAATTACCTTGTCGTACTGCACAACAGCTTTAAAGACTACCATAATCAATAGGAAAAGAAAATTGTCTAGTGTCTCATCCATGTGCTTTTCTTAACCCCAAAGTTAACAAATAACTGATTTATTGGTTGGCTTAGAGCAAAGAAAAAAAAATCATTTCCTCTAAGATTCAGCTGAAATTTGAAGAAAACACTCAGAGAAATGTCATAAACATCCTAAGAACAAACTTCAATGAGAAACACCAGGAACACATTTAAAAAATATTTTAATCGCCATATACTTGAGGGGTTTTTTTTGTGTCTCAGAACTTTTTCCTAGAGTGGAGAGAGGAAGGGGATATGAAAAGGGTAGCTGCTCTAAATTGTAAGAGGGCACTGCAACAAAATGCCCAGCAGCAAGTGCAAGAGGTGCTAATCTGACATGCAATGAAACATGCCTGAGCTGCCAGAAACAAGAAGGGAGAAAGAACAGTTAAATTTATCTCCCATGTTTCCCACTGCCCATCTAGAATACCACAAAACAATTTCATTGTTTCAGGGCAGTGTAAAAAACATTAAGAAAGGAAGAAATCCCACAGTTAAAATTAATATCTCAACAGGTGATTCAGTTGTAATCCATTCATTCCACAAATGCATCTCAATCTAGCCCATGTTTGGGAAACTTAATTCTGATCCATGCATGATTCAACTGCAGTGTGTCATGCAAAAAGCCATTCAGTGCTAACAAGTTATTTTTCTATATCTTTAAATATTTATGAGTCATTTTTGTGCTCAAGAAAAGTCACACTGATGGAACTAGTTTAAGCCAGGCACTGAGGGAGAAGGTGTTGTGCAATTTACCCCTTCCACAGCAACCAACATACATCCAAAATAGTATGTATTAGAGGTTGCTATCCACATCTAATTATACTTTGCAATTTAGTAATCTTCTCTCAAAGGGATTAAAAGCTCTTCTCAAATGCTAAAGATTAATGCTGAAAAATATTCTTATGATGAGAAAACAAAGAAAAGGTAAATTATATACTTACATTTGAAATTACATACTAATTTCAAAGCAGTGTGGTAAGGCTCCAAAAGTCCTCTGAAGATACAGGCTGAATCAACAGCTTGGAAGTGACAATTGTTCCTAAAGTCACGCACCACACACATCAACGTGACATCTGCCTGGCCATTGTGTTCCCAGGTAGCAGAGCTTCCCTTTAGCCTATTCTTAGTTTACTTCCTGAATATTGGTTAACATCTCTGTCTCAAATTTAAAATAATTCATGCCTGAAAAGGCCAAATATCTCAGTGACTGTATCATTATATATCTTAATATCACATTCTCAAAGGGAAGCCCTGAGTTTCCACTTTAATACCTGTTCTCTGACATATTTATAAGTGTTCAGTGATTTTTCAAAAAAATCTTTACACAGAACAAGATCAGCAAATTGCTTACTGTGAACAAAGGATATGAAAAAAACCTACCCAACAGTGTACAACTTCAACAATGCAAGTTAAGTTGTAGAGTAAATGTGATACCAAAGCAGCTCTTAAAATTTGTTCTAAGCAAAAATGACACATCTTTCTGATACAGCAGAAACGCTGACTGTGGAGCTAATGCTAATGCAAGCATTTGATGCAGATGGCTCTGAGAAGCTTTACCTCCAAGGATTTAAGAAGTGGCACAGACTCAATAAATAATTCATATGTCTTCCTCTTCTTTGCATTGTTTTTCAATATAATTCTTCTGAATGTCACTCGATCCTGCAAGAAAGAGCACAGAAAAACACATTATTCCTCTTGACTAAAATGCTTCCTGTTTGAAGAACTGATAAACATGAACTAGTATTTGCAACAAATACTGAGTTTGAGAAGCCAGCTGTTAAAATGATACCTTATCCATCACAATGGTGATCATAACAGCTCTTCTCAGAGTACTTCTTGCAATACCAAACTGAAAAACAGGGAGCTGTAAGACTCAGTCCTTCTCAGATAAGCATTTAAGAATCCCATTTTTAGTCTATCTCGTACTGTTTTTCAGGGTTGAGTTTTTGGGGTTTGTTTGGCTCTTTGTTAATATACCTTTCATGCTTCCACATACAACAAAGAAGTTATGGTCTTCTTGCTGAAGCCATTGGAAACTGGAATTTCCAACATTTATTTATTAAGGCAACTGCAGGATTAAGTCTGAATTGGATTCTTCTCTACTTGAGTCATAGATTCCAAAAGTAAGTTGGAGATTTATACTGGTCTCAGATAGATAAGGAACAGAGTACCAAACAGCAACAGGACATTCACTCCTCCACCTTCTAGGATCCAAGAGGCAGCTTTTTGCAACAACTACTTCCTACCTGCCAGCTGTTCTCATGTACCATAAGCCCCTTCCTGATGGAAAAATTGTTTAGTGTGTTTTTGAAGCCCAAATACTGGGCAAGATTCCCACCCATTCCCCTGCCACCCCTCCTGCTCTGATCTCTTTCACAGCCAGCACTAGTGATGTGGGCTCTGTGGCCACCAGGCGGCACTACGTGCCCGAGTGAAGGCAAACTTGCCCGGGGAACCACAGCTCCTGCCTCCCTACCTGCCAGGGCAGACATCTTTGAGAGGTTATTATAGTCAGAGATCTTAACGAAATGCTTTTGATTTCCACACAGAAAAGGCAGGGCTCAACTCCTGGCAAACACCGATGACAAAGGCCACGAGAGAGCTGAAACTAAACAGCACGTCCAGGCTCAGCGGAAGGGCACTCGCCCACCAAGTACTTTTGTTAGTGTTTGCATTACAATAACGCCCATGGTCCCTGGTAGGATCAGCACTAAATTATGAACAGCGTGAGAGTTGCAGGGTTTACCTTATATAACATGAGGCCACAAGTGTAAAAATCAAAACTAAGAAGTCAGAAGAAAGGAGCAGAAATTCCGTTAGCAAAATAGCACACATCAAAAAAAAACCAAAAATCTTTTAAGTTTACATCCCAAGTCCTGAGTGAGAGCCATTCCTCTGGATCTCATTTTCTGAAAACACCAACTGATACCTTAGCAGAGATATTTTGAGGTGAAGAGGAATTTTCAAGTAAAAGAAGACTTTTAAGGGATGTAGACTGCAAATGCTTGTCAACTTGAAGCAATGGCTGACACCGAGGACGCTAGTGGAATATAAAAACTGAAGGAGGTGAGAGATGAAGGGAAGAATGGTATTACCGTTATTCAAAAGAGAACAAGAGATGATAAAGCATAAAGAACTGTTGTATTTTTATTTTTTTAAAGAAATTCAAAATTAATGCAATTTGTGCAGTTCTTTTCAAAGGTAAACTGGAACAAAGAATCATCTTCTCATTTTCTTCCTTTCATGAATGAGTTCAGTTTGTACGTAGCAGCTTTGTTCTGCCTCGTTCAAGAAATTAGATTCTGACATTACTCCCTGGTTGACTTATCAAAATCTTTTCTTTCCACTCACAAAGAAAAGGGAAGTCAGACCTCTCAGCAAGCACTGAGATGGCATAAGCACACTGTGTGTAGCAGCTTATCAGTCCTATAATCAAGGTCACAACACATGGTCAACCCCCAGCGACAGTCGCCGAGGAGCCCAGCACACACAGAAAGCATACGACACTTCTGGCTTCAAAGGCTTCGTTGATCACACAATCTGCTTATTATGTGAGCCTGCACAGATGAGTAAGAGAGCACTGTGAAAATAACCCTCTCCAAAGCGTACAGAGAAAAGAACTAAAAAAGGAAACTAATGTCTACAGCTTCCCATTCAATACTGCTGGGCTAGAGACAAAGCAACACCATCATTTAGTTTGGTATCTCATAGGTCATGCTGACCTGAGAATCTCTTCCAGGGTAACACAAAGGGATCAGAAACATCATGACAGTTTAATTTGAAGGAAAACAAAGCTTTGGGCAGTTTTCCTAGGTCTTCAAATTACTGACATCCTCAAGAAGATATTTAACACCTTCCTATTCCCCTTAAAGCAGACAAAATGGTAGGAAAGTGAGTTGGAAATAAAGAATTTAAATACTGTTTCCCCCTCCCATGAAATACATGCATTAACATCTCCACTGTCCTCTGCAGGATGAAAACAAAATCCTAACAAAAGCCACAATTACAGCAAATGCAAAATAATAAAGGGACAGATAAAACTAGTGGTACAGTTTTTACAGACAAGTTGTTCTAGAAAGGTGGCCAAAAGATTTGCACAATGGATCTCTTATGCCAGCAGGTGACATAGATAACAGATCATGATAAAATCTCTATTAGCACAAGAAGTCCTACCAAGAGAAGCAGTGGACACAGTCAGTTAGTGTTTAAAATATTATGCAGATGAGAGCAACTTCCTTCCCTTACCAGTCCCCAAAGGGCTCCTTCTGTTGTGGCAACAATGGTGGCAGCTCGAGGAGTGTTGTACATCAACGCCAGTTCCCCAAAACTGCCCTGATTATCGTAGCGGCCCACACAGCGTGACTGGTTGTCTTTTGCTACAACAATATCATACAGGCCTCTGTAAAACAATGGAATAGATGCTTTTTATTAGACAACATTCCAGTATAGATCCTAAAAAAACAGCTTTTTGATCTCATATAAACAGTCCTTTCATTGCTGGCTGAAATGGAACATGTTTTATTGAGCTTTCCAATTGTCTGATACTAAGCTGCTTCTTTCTACACTATTTTCATAATAATTCTCTCTTAATAAAGTACTTCACTCCTGATAGATCTGGGCAGGATCTACTTGGTTTCCTCTGCACAGTATTTTGACATTGCTATTTTCACTCTTCTGTCTGAAGTGATAGGTAGTTTCATCACCTTTAACAGTATTTGTCTTTTCCACCGTGAGTGTTACCCAGTGAGGCCTCTTTAGAGTGACCTGGATCCATCTATAGCCTCCGTTACCTGTTTTTTCAGACACAGCATTGCTGCAGTACCTTTGGGATAAACTCAGTCCAACTGCTCACCTGCTTCTATGGTTCTGCCTCAACTCCAGCTTAAAGGTACATCTGTATCATAACCCCAAGATGCAATTGTACTTGTTGTGCATCTGCATACGCCTGTGCTAGATTCAGACTATCCAGCTCTTGGATGGACAACAGGGATGCCACAGAAGCACAAAGATGATAGAAAGAGCCTTTCTTTACATATCTAAGACACTGAGTGAGTTTTGCAGTGCTAACTGACCAGTCTTAAGAGCAGCACATACTGATTTTCAAGCTGGAGGATTTAAAGATAGTTCAGGAATGTTACACGTGCCACATCTTTATCCTGTAGCACAGAGATCTCCAGAGGCAACCATTTCTCATGTGGTATTTGTCTAATAGATCCCTTAAGACCAAAACTTTTATCACTCAGTTCAACTTCATACTATGCTGCAACTCCAAGCATGCTGACAGTTGAACCAACTAACTTTATCACCATTTTCATGGAGGTGTGGCTGCTGAAGAATACAGTTACAGCATCCCATGTTCTATCTTGAAGAAAATCCATCTGTCTCTTACAAAGCTCTGTGTGCTGAGGTGACACTGTAGGATACACAAGCTTTGGAAGCATGGGGAAGTAACTTCCAGCACGTGGTGGTTTTGCAGAACATTATGGGTTCCACTCTAGTCACACTGGCTTTAAATTAAAGCGATCGAGCTAAAAGGTTTTTAATTCCTTTTGTTGTTGTTGTTATAGCTTACTCCTAGAAACAGGAAAGCTCTCTAAAACTGCTGACATCTAGCCAGGATCTCTGAACAGATCAAGAGGAAAACACTCAAGTACCAGAAGCCTCCTTGCACTTTGTTCACAGGGAGCTGTAACCTGTTTAAATCAGAAAGGCCTCCTCACCCTGTTCTCCGAGAGGCACACTTCCTGCATTATAATGAAGTTAAGGGAACAGTAACCCAGAACTTACTAAGAATCAAAAGTCTGTTCTGATGAAGAGGCAGGTACAAGTCCAGTGAGTCAAAGTTCAAAACACAAATCTGGATCAAACTGCACCACAGCAACGGCATATGCAGAAACAGGCTGTGCAGAGAAAGGTAGCCCTTTAAAGTCAAACAAGAGTCTGTAACACCCTCAGGACTGTCTTATGCTTAGGGCTTTAAAAAAAAAATAAATTAAAAATATAGCTTGACTAGGCTTGATTAATTCTTCGCTATGGCACCAGAGATCATCCAGGGTCTAGTCACTGGCCTAAGAGACTTTTAAAAAATGTATCATGCCCTGGAGAAAAGCAGGCAGGGAACACCTTCCTGGCTTTAAACAGCTGAACATACGTATCATTTTCCCCAGGAGCTTAGATCTTTGTCAGAAGGAATGCTATTATCTCCCAGAACACCACTGAGCATGTAAGAATGAAAAAAAGAATCCACAGAAATGGCAGCAGGTGAAATTTCTCATGGTAAACAAGTATGGGAACAGACTCATTGATGAGACTTGCGTAGCATTAACAGCAGAGGGTCTTTCAGGATTGCTGATGGACAACCCTGGGTTTGTCAGTTACCTCTGAACACTGCTACTTAAAAAAAAGTACAAAGGACAGCTTTACTCCAGCTTCATTTGTAGATGATTCCACAAAGTGGACATTACATGCATCAAAAAACCAATTAAAATACATAATTGAGGAAGCTTTGCACAATGACCTGAGGGTCTATTGAATTAAAGCCTTTCAGACCCAGAGAGAACACTTGGCTACTGGATCAATAGTGGATGGGCCAAATTCAGACATGTCAGAAGATTCAAAAAATTTAGTCTTTTTCTGTCACCAAGAAAGCTAAAGGAAGCATCTAGGTGCATGAAGACTGCATAACACCCTTACCAGACATTTTTTATGCTCTACTGCCTACTCACACCTGGAAGACAGAGAAAGAAACCAACAGCATGCTAACAGTACACTAAATAAGGATTGGCGCTGATGGAAGGCTTCACTACTTCTTATGTCCTATTTAATGATTCTCTGAGAGGCACCAGAGGCAACAATCTTCCGAGGTCTTTTTGATCTAGAATAGCCATCTGTGAGCACATTAAGTGCAATGCAACAACTTCTTCCCATCTCTCAGCCTGAAAGTCACCTACTAGTGCCATTTATTTCCAAATAAGTATAGCCACGTAACCTTCAGTCAAGCACTCAGCTGTCTGAGGCCCAAGGACTAAATTGGTGAGGCACCACTGGGTGACCTTGGCTCAGCTTTATTGAGAAAACTGTTGCTGAGCTGTGAGACAGTCCGTGAGCTAAAGCCCTGCAAGATAAGAAGAATAAAAACACAGACCGAAGTGTAATTACTGAGATGGTAATCGTTAGGAGCTCAAGGACTCGAAAGAAAAATACTGACATGAAAAAATATAAAACCCCAAGGAAAAAAAAGCAGAAAAGAGCAACTCAGCAAGATTGTGGATCAGCCTGTTCCAAGAGGCAGAGGCCAGCGCAGCCCCTCCTGACTGATGACTGCTCAATCAGCAGAGACTCATCAGGTGCCTCCTCAGCAGTGATGAGCATACTAATGTTTAGCCATGCAACATATTCATCCTAGCTCTCTTTCCCATACAGTAAGCTCTAAATAGCTGCTGAATCCTCAGGTTGTATCTAACCTGCCTGCTGTCCCTCTGTGCATAGTAAAAGACATTTAGACAACAGTAATGTGGTGAGGAAGTACTACTTCCACCAGAAAAAAAAGGCCTGGGCCAGAAAGCCTATTTTTCTAGACAAGAAGCTAAAGAGTTACATCTGCAACTCAAAGTTTCATTCAGACAGGAAAAAAATAATCCTCAGGGATATTTAGGCATTAATGACTTATCTTAGAGTAACGAGATATGCCTACTAATGCCCTGAAAGAGCCAAAGTCCTCTGAATTTGCACTTGTATCTTCAGAAAAAAAACAAAAAACAAACCAACACATCCTGGTCTAGAGACAGCATGTAATACGGCTGGTTTTGAGCTATGCACATGCTGCTGGGCAGAAAAGCTAAACTGAACAAATAATAGGCAAGCTCATGCTGCGGCTCTTCCCTCAAAGAAAGTGGTATTTGAGTTTGTACACAGTCACACAGAATGTGTTAAAACCCAGCAGGTTTGTTAAAACCCACCTCTGTCAAATTTTTTACCCCTGGGCAAATGATCCAGAAGTAAATGGGGGCCTAAAGTGGAAAATGGAAAGACCAAAGGAAGAAGCAACAACTGCAAAAAGTACATTTCCTTCAGAAGATGTCCTGCAGTAAGCATTCCCTGCCATTTCCAAAAAAAATGGAAAGAAACATACTCTACATTTGAAAGACACAGCTACTTACCGCTCAATGACATAGAAGTTATCTCCATCATCACCTTGGTCAATCACATGTTCCTGAGGTTTCACCTTCCTCTCAAACATGGCATCAAGGACCTGAGACAGCTGCTCCTATTTTATTTAAAAAAAAAAAAAAAAAAAAAAAAGGAGACAGAGAGATAGAAGAAAAAACAAAACAAAACAAAAACCTCTCAGAAAATACACCTTAGCATTATTGTTGGACAAGGGCAAGTTCATTTGACTTGGTCTGGACAGTGAAGTGCAACATGCATTGCATTATTTTTACTGTATGCAAATAGTGCAACATGCATTGCATTATTTTTACTGTATGCAAATACAAGTAATAGTGATACTAAATGTTGATTTCCACTAGTAAGTACATCACTTGTTTCCAGCTTATTAAAGGAAGTTCAATAATGCAGACAAACATAGATACTTCCATTACAGAAAAGCTATTATGTCAAATTTATGTCCAAATGGCTTAACTTATGCACCTCATTCAGTGCCAAAGCGCGTGTGTACAGCAAGCTCTCACCTGGTATAATCTGACACAGCTTCACTGCAATGGATATGTATTGATTTAAGTCACAGTGCATATATTTCATTATATGTATGTATGTCTAGAAACTGCACCATGATTTATTAGTAACTTATTTGTACTGTCATCTAAGAGCCCCAGACATGATCAGGACTGTACTGAGCAAGACTGTACACAAACAGACTTTGAGATTGAGAGTCTAGTGTCTTAGAGAACCTGCAGTTCCAGCACAAGATGAGATCAGACAGGTACAGATGGGGAGCACATACAGAAAATGGGGTAACACTGGTCTGCACAGCAGACTCAAGACAGGTTTCTCTGGTGAGCCATGACTATAAACTCTTTTTGTTTCGGTTAGCATTGGGGTTAGAGTTCACAGCCAGGGAAGCTGTGAAAGGCAAGAGAAATGATGCCATATAAACACCTTCCCTCAACGCTGAGCTGCTTTACCACCTTTGTTATTCCAAAGTCCATTAATAATAGACTTCCACTGCATTTTCAATGACCAGATCACAGATGAGTTTCTAAAAACATACTGCATGAACACGCAAACTAGTCTTTATGCTGCTAGATACACTTGAAATATTTACTGCACTCCTTAAGTTGGGAACAATCATTGCAGCATCTGTAGGCACCACTATATTGAAAATATTGCCTATCCTTTCACTAGAAGCCTATTTTCTTGTCTTTAAAAACTCCCCTGATATTTAAATGAAACAAAATTGCATGAAAGCCATTTATTTCAACCACATATTTCACAGCATGCATTTAAGTAACCATCATCAGAAAACAAGCAATGCAGATGTTAAAAAGCTTTTTAAAAATACTGTAACTCAATAATGCTTTATTTGGAGGCTAAACAGGCAAAGATTTATTATTTTAAGTAAATAAAACACTGAGCTCTTCTGACAATAAAAGGACAAGCTTTGTCATATTTCTGAACTGTAAAAAATCCTCGTTTTAAATATGGGTACTGAGCATGCTCAGGGGGCTTGCTGGTAAGGATGACAGTCATTGCTCTCAGTACAGAATTCAGTTGTAACTAGGATTCTACAAACTCATTTATAACACACTGTGGAGCCTATGAATGATACATCACACAGAGCTTTTAATAGGAGAGAAGTTATCTACTTCCCCAGCACTTTATATTGAAACATAAATCAGGTTTATCACTGGGGATGCTCAAAATGTCAGGTTAAACTCTGACAATCTGAACTGATTTCAGTCCAAAGTTCAATATGAAGCTTGCTAGAAGTGACCCACTGGACACTGACTCCCTTGTGTCTGATACCAAGTATTACAGCAACCATTCATGTAAGTAAAGACATTTTAAAAGGTTGTTTAGTCACTGGACCTCAATTCAGCACAGTTCACCTAAATACAACCAGTGAAAAAGGGATGAATTTGCCCAGGACATTTGGGTGACACAATCATATTTACTCCCAAAGGGATTTTATGCAGTTTTGTTGTTGCTGGGTTTGTTTGCTTGTATTTAATAGTTTTACATTACACTCTTCAGCAGTTAAGAAGCAAAAGACCATATTTTGAGCCTTAATTTGAAAGTGTTCCTCTCAATTATTAAATGTGTTCTGCCTTTTGGTGGGTATTCTACAGCCAGTCTTCCAGATCAGTCATTATACAGAGGGAGTTAAAAAAAAATTATTGGGGGGAGAGGTGAAAGGATTCAAGTTCCATAATCCCTTTGTACCCACTACTAGGAAAGCTCTCCACTCTCTGCTAAGTGCCCTTTACCATACTATAATTAATGTATGGACTGTAGTCATCTTTTTCAGTCATGCACTACCTTAAAGCTTGAGTCTTTAACGGTTGCAGTTAAGATCATTTCCAATACTTCCCAGCTGCTGAGAAGCATCTCCCAGGAAGCAGTATTTTTCCAAGCCTACTTTCTCAACTCAGATCTGTTTTTCAAAGTAATCTTTGAATATAAACTGGTTATTAATTTTGGCTTCTGAGTGATTTTGCTGAAAGCTAAAAGATTGACCTACTCAATTCAAATGGCAATCACAATTTGTACATACTCCTTGAGCTGCTTAATGCTCTTAAATAAGTCTCATTTTTTACTGCACATCATCAGGTTACTTGCAAAAGGAACCTTTAAAATGTCTTAAGTAAGCAGGCTTAATGACAACAGGAATCCCAGAACAGTGAAAGGCCAGTCTTGGAAAGGCCAGCTTTCAAGGAAGCTTTTTGACAGAACGTCAATTCCTGAAGCCTGTTACAATCTAAACCTTTCAACAGTTATTTTGAGAATGCAGTTCAGTGACTCTTGGGGTTGGTACAGCCACCAAGAACTGGGAAAACTTCCTGGTTTTCAAGGAAAGCTGAGCAGCATTTCTGAAACAATAAGCTATCACATTCATCCTTTCATATCTCATGCAAAGTTCAGTGATCCAAACCAGGAAGCTGCAGGGACCATCTCTGGTGTTACAACTTTAATTCTTTCCCAACCTGTAGTAGAGCTATCAGTTGTGTTTTCATGGAAACATCAGACCAGAGATGAGATGCATTTATTCTATGGCCTCCCAGAGGCTGGATTACAGGATCTCCAAAGGTCTGTTCCTGAACAATCCTATGATCCTCATTTAAAAAAAATCATACCAATTAAGATTACCAAGTGTGAGCAATGGACACACTCATCATTAAAACTCAATGCTGAGGCAGTGAGTAATTAATAACCAACTTCAGCAATAAAAATAAGTTGAGTAAGAATAGGAACAACCTAAAAACATTACTTCACAGAAAATTTACTAACACACTGGCATTTAAGAAAAAGGTGCAGCAATATGAAATCACGCAAATGTGGATAATGTTCAGTATCACAATTGCATAAGTAATTTCCTTTTTAAATTGCCCATAAAATTATGAACTGTTTCCTAGGGAAAAGGAAATCAGGTGCAATGGTAGCCAACAGCGAATATTGAAAGATGAGCAAAAGAATTAAAAACAAAACAACAAAAAACCCCACACACAACAAAAAACCCACACCACCACCACTTTTCCCTAACCAAAGAAAAAATGAATTTGCAGGGAGACAGATCTGACAATCACAGTAACTGACAATTTGACATGTTTGTTTATATTGCTCACTGATGGTTGATCTCCAAACACATGTCCCAGCCCAGCCTGCATATAATTAATAATTCATGAACTATCACAATGCAAACAAGTGTCTGGATTGTTAGATCAAGCTATGACCTGTACCTACAACCAGTTAAGATTTCCTTAAAATGATATTACCTGATCTAGGTTTTTGAAGAGCAGGATATCTTTACACGCTTCCTGAAGTCTGCATCGCTGTTCATCAGTTTTTGGATGAACTACCTTTAAAACAAAGTAAAACAAAACTGTCACAAAAACAGAGAAATACAATTACAGACTGAACCTTCACTTCAGTGAAAAAGGAGAACACAACTAAAGAGTGTCAAAGTATACAGTTCTTTTTTGTTGTTTGCATAAACAGTATTTATATATAAAAATACAATATAAGACAGAAAGATACGTAAGAAATATATTATGTTGACAATTAACACATGCAAAATAACAGTCAAGAAAGACAAGAAGAGGATGCCTTTTCCTTTCCCTTCCCTTCTAACCCAGCCATAGATACAGTCAAGGCTTGAGCATTTGGAACGGAGGAAAAAGTCAACAGTTTTCCTTCTAATCTCTGGCTATATTAGTCCCAGTATACTTACTGGTGGCATACAGGTAGTTTGTAAGATTTATGATATATACACATCTCAGTCCATCTAATAACAGAAGTGTCATGGTTTAAGCCCAGACGGCAACTAACACTGCACAGTTACTTACTCACTCCTCCCCACCCCAGCGTGATGGGGGAGAAAATTGGGGGGGGAGGTAAAACTCATGGGTTATGATAAAGAGAATTTAATAGGACAGGAAAGGAAGGAAAAATAACAATGATAAAAGAATATATCCAACAAGTGATGTACAGAGCAATTGCTCACCATCCACAGACTGATGGCCCAAGCAGCCACCACCCTTCCCAGCCAGCCCTCCCCAGTTATATCATTCAGCATGCTCAGCATGATGCCATATGGTGTGGGACACCCCTTTGGTCAGCTGGGGTCAGCTGTCCTGGCTGTGTCCCCTCCCAGCGTCTTGTGCACCCCCAGCCTCCTCGCTGGCAGGGCAGTATGAGAAGCTGGGAAGTCCCCGAGTTAGTGTAAGCACTGCTCAGCAACAACTAAAACATCCGTGTGTTATCAACATTCGTCTCATCCTAAATCCAAAGCACAGTATTATACCAGCTACTAGGAAGAAAATTAACTCCATCCCAGCCAAAACCAGGACAAGAAGTTATCTAAGAAGCTTCCCCGCCCCCAACAAAATTACTTAAATAAAAGCTTTGCTGTTTGAGAGATTTATTTTTCTGTTACTTCTTTCCAATTAGAAACATTTCATCGGTTAAAGGAAACAACACTCACTGTGTCATAGATACGTGCTTGTTGGGGGATAATTATGAAAACAGATAAAGAAATATAAATTATCTCACATTCACTATATTAACTATATTTCTGGAATAACAAGGATTCCAAAAAATAGTTACATTAGTAGGTATTTCTAAAAATGCATTATCCAAAGTTGAACAGATTTCAGATCTTTGTTTTAAAAGAAAACTGAGTATTAAATCAGCAGTCAGGAAAATTAATATTTTTGATGGAATATGTGTGCAAGGTTTACAAACATTTGGATGATCAGACGCACTCATAGTCTTTTCTTTTTATAGCACTTTATTTATGAATTATCTTCTTTTTTAAAATAAATTAAATTAGACTTAGGTTTTCATTGCAGAACTGTAAGCATCCGTGATATGGCATCTGGAAATGGAACTCCAGAAGTCCAGAGAGAAAACCACTGACCCTCACCAGCCAGGCTATGGGATTTGCTCACATAAAAGCATCTCTAAAGAAATACAATTACAGTATCTGGACTTGCAATTCCTAGAAATTCCTAGCTTTCAAAAACAATAGAACAACAGGTGGCCTCAGTCTCAAATATTTCAACAAAGTATTTCTCCTATCCAGGCAGAACTGCTTTGACAACAAAGGCAGCAAAAAGCATGTGAGGAATTTTAAGCACCCAGGAAGAAACAGCTGTGATAAAGCTTAACTAATTCTTCACAACAGCATCGATGTTATTGGAATTGCCTCAACAAGCCTCTAAGATAATTAACAAAGAAATATATCCCAAATTTTAAAGATGGTAGACTTAAGCACAGCTCTCCAGCCCTTTGAAGTAAAATTACATTAAAGCTAGAGCACCTAAAAAATACATGAGACAAAGTGGCCCTAAATTTCACAGCAATGTCACTTTGTCAATGTCAGCCTCTCAGAACGAAATGCACAAGGGGTAAGGAAGAGGTGATGTACAGACATCTGCCTGTCAAACCATAGAGAGAACCGTGCGTGATGCAATTCACTCATTCTTACCCTTTGTTCTGTATCTTCCTCCTCTTCATCAGGATTAAAAGCTTCAGCACAAACTTGGATGAAGAAAAGAGAGAAGAAATTAGTAAAAAGAAGCAAGTACATGAGAACATTAAAAAAAATCAAGTTTAAATTCATTCCTTTCTTCTATATTTTATTTTCCTACAGGAAAAACAAAATCATTTTTGTTTTTATGTCAGAGGCTTAAATTCTATCTATTCTCTGAGCAGGCACAGCATGGCTGTTCTCAAACTCTCATGTAAAAAGTCTGTAACTTACAATAGAAAATAATCTTGCCTACTGAGTATTCCAAAGCACGAACACACCCTTTCAATTCTTATCAAAGCATAACTATCTCCATTCAGGTTCATTTACAAACATCTCTAAAATGCAGGGGAAAAATACTGCAGCTAATCTCCATTCAGGTTCATTTACAAACATCTTCTCTAAAATGCAGGGGAAAAATACTGCAGCTACATTGTTTTGTTCTTTGCAGTGCAGTGTACAAAGCAGAACACACACACAAAAAAAAAGTACAAGGAGGCATGTGGCACTCGCTCTGCCTCAAGTCAGATCTGCAAGTGAGTATCTATATTTTGGGGTTTTTTTCGATACAGGGAAATCATGTTTACACAGAAATTAACATGGGAATTGAACAATCAGCTTGACTGTAGTATATCCTATGGCAAAAAACAATGTTTAGTCCCCTCCCTGATATGGTCCTACATCTTAGTACATTTGAATCAAATGATTGTCAAGTTGAAACATAAAAACAACTTTAAAAATACACTAAGTGATTTTTTTTTTTTTTTTACAAAGGATGAGAACGTTTGTGGAAGCCATACAATGTAGTGCATAGGAACAATGCTCTGACAAACACGTCAGGATCAGCCGTAAAAGAAGCAATGATAATGGCGAGCTTCTAAAATTTCAAACCAGTTTTGTTCAGTTTTAATACTTCAGAAAAGGCTTATCTTCACTTATCTTAACAGTTATGCTGTTACACAATTTTACAATCTTAAACACAGACACCTTTGGCTGCCAAAAGCCTACGTTTCTGTCTCAGAAACTTTCTCACTAATTCGTGTGCATTTGCAGTTCTTGCATGTCAAAATGAACTCTGCATTCTAACTAGCTGTACCGATAGAGAAAGCGGGAGTCAGTCCTGTTTGCATCTAGCTCTGCTCTTACTTTAATAAGGGTGGTCTTACTTCTGAGGCTATATGCTACTTGTAAAATCTCACAAGGAAACACGAACAAGCATTTTTCTTTGTACTTTATCCAGCATCCCGACAATACTGAAGCCTTGGCAGAATGCCCAGAAGCTCACTGCAATGACATCTAACCGTCGAATGGACTTTGAAAGCATAAATAAAAATAAGCAGATTTAAAAAAAAAATAAAAATCTAGAAGGCCCAGCATTCAGCAGCTTGCAAATAATTTGAAAATGCATACAGGACTATTGACCTTGTCATCATGCTTTCAAAAGGGCTGTAAAAATTGAACAAGTCCAGCATAATTTGCTAGGAAATGCTTGCATTTGTTTTTCCTGCCTAAAAGATACAGGTATTTTCTAGCAAATTAGATTTTAATTCCTTTTTTTTTCCTGGAGAGATTGAAGAGACTGGAATACAACACAAGCCTTCCATTTATCAAACCACAATGTAAAAACCCAATCATGTAATCTTTAGGCATTTAAAGAGCAGTTATTGGTCATACAATAAACCCAGTGTTTGCACTGCCTCTTCTGGTTTGTGCCACTTAACAATATAAAAACAGTAAATTAACAGCGCACCTACAACAAACACATGCTTTTGGGGTAACAGTGGGCTGCCCACATTAGGGCAGGTACTTTACAAAGGACAAACAGCATTCTTCCCTGGCTGAAAAAAACCACACAGCCCAAAGACGATTGTATTTATGGGAAGGGAGATGCCTACAAAACTGCAGAACTTGGACTCACAGGCAAAGATCCACTTAATATGCCATACAAAGGCACTGACAAAGAGAATGTTATTAGCATTTTGGCGTGAAGGCTTTCCCCCTCCTTTCATTTACAGTAAGGATCAAAGTCTATTGTGAAAGCTTTGGATTTTCTTATAAGGGACATTTTCTTAGAAGAAAGGCTCCTTGGTTTAAACAGTGTGGTGAAACTGGAGACTTAAAGTATCTTTATGTTTACAACCAGCATATTTTACCAGTAACTAGAGTTCAATTCTTTATTATGCACTATAGTACATATTATAAATGCACTTACATACGTTTCTGACAATTCCTGGCACACAAGCACTATCAAGCTGTGTATGTATGAATTCAGAGATCACTGTACTTCATTATATCATTCTATCATTTAAATTCTCAATATTAAGCTGCAAATTAGTTTTTGTTCCCACCTCAACGGCAGGGAAGCTATTGCTAAAAATATGCTTTGGAATTGGGGAAATTATCTTCAAGATTTCCTTGGGAAAATAAGTTTAATTACTACAGCTAAGATGAAAGTATTAGAACAAAACCTTATCTTAAAACACAAAGCAATCTAAACAACACAGTTATCTCAAACAGCTTTGGCTGGGATTTGTACATGTAAGTCTCCTCTATTTCATCTTACCCAGTAAGGGCAAAACCAGCTTCATAAAGACTGTTAATGATACAGAACAGGACTTAGGGCCCTTCCCTTACACATGGAAATCACTTCTGCAGAGCCCATGAATGGGCACCACAGAAATAAAACAAAAATGTGGCAAAATTACTACTTCTTCCCATGCTGTCATGTAGAAAGCCTTCCCATTATAGTTTTTGTTCTTCAACCTCCTGCTGGGATTTCTTTTTTCATGTAGAAGTGGCAGGGCACACATTTTGGACTTCAACTGATAGCTCTGATTGACAGGACTTTATTTACTTGCAGGCAGAGCTGTAACATTTAATGTAATATATCTGTTGTGGGATGGGAAAGAGACAAAAATGATTAATTCTGACCTCAAGCTTAAATTATTATTGTGATATGCTGGAAAGCCCACAGAAACCTCTTCAGCCTACTCGTATTATAACAACCAACAGCATTTTCCAAATATTTTAAAACATAACTAATGCAAAGAAAAGGTGAACTTTACGTCAACACCACCCCGTAGTTTATGTCACAACATGCCAAATTTTTCTTTCCACTATTTTTAATTGGTAAATTACTTGTGGAAGTCTGTACCAGTGAACATATTACCTGTCAACATCTGTGTGTCAGTCTTAACCTTCAGTAAGTTTAACTCTGCAAACTGCCGTCAGCAATTTATGGAAGTTAATTTCAGGACTCCTGAAAGTTTGTCATTTGCAGGTTACAGCACAGTCAGTCCCAATGAAAAACCATTTGATCCTTCATCCTGATGGAGTGAAAACATGCTTGCCCCACAATTTTATACGTGACTGAATCCGTATTTTAAATATTTCAGTGTCCCAATAAAACAAGTACTCCGAGGCAAGCTTATTCCCACAAGATTATCCTGGAGAAACGTGATGGCAGCATCTTTTCAGACTCATTGAAACAGCAGTTGGAAGAGACTGCTCTGAAGATCATCCAGTCCAACCTACCCCTTGAAGTGGAGTTATTTGCAATGTGAGATTGGGGCTCACCTGGAAACCTCCCCTGGGCAAAGACTGCACATCTCTGACTAACCTGCTCCACTGCTGCACCACCCTCCTGGAGATCAAGTTTTTCTTAATGTGCAATCTAAAGTTCACAAATATCTTGATATAATTGGAAATGACTTCTGAAATCACACCTTTCCTGTGTGAGATTTTCAGCACAACTCTGCCCTTGAGCAAATGCTAAGCATGAATGCATCAGTGGAAGTTAGTACAAGCGTGACACACACTCCAACCACCAATTTCCAATACCACAGCTCTATCAGCACATATCACGCAGACCAAGCCTCGTTCCAAATCTACCCGTGTAGTTCAAATAGCTTTGGAATAGAAAAAACAGTTCTCAACTTTAAGAAGCTTTAAGATAAAAAGAAATTGAGGCTTTTATTCTACCATCTACGTTTAATCTCTCTTTATAATCTCTCTTTAGCTTCTGCAGCTTCTACAGCTAGTTTAGCTTTCTCATACAGCACCTTCTTTGGCTTTCAAGAACAGGCACATCTGTTAACACTTCTGAAAGCTCAGAAATGATACAACTCAATCGCTGCTTTGTTATGCAGGTGACAGCATCTGAAAGCAACAAAGCTCTTCCTAGCTGTAGCGATGACATAAGCAGTGGATGAAGGAGGGGGAAGTAGCAAGGAAAGTTTGCCAGCACAAACACCACCTTTGTTTATGCAAGTTTTAATCACTCCCAAGATAATACTGTTCTGCGAAATATGTGTTTTGTCAAGATGAAAGCCCTTGAACTCTATGGAAATCAGCATTTAGCTCCCATAAGCAAATAAAGCCTTTGTGAGAAATGTATACCATCCCAGCAGTAGAGACATCACTATTACTCTTTTTCCAAAAGTAGCCAAGAGGCTGAAGACCTTCAGACACACATGAGAGGAGGAAAAATTTTCATATCAGACATGAAAATTCTACATTTTATATAAGGTGAATGCTTTGTTGCTATTTCTGCTGTTATTGGAAGAGTAGCAGAGACATGTTCTGTCATACTTCACAATTTTGGACAGCACTTTCTATACTTGGGACTGAAATCCTATTCACTCATCTTTACCTAAGAGTATGTATTACCTACAAGTAATGTACTGAGTATGTATTGATCCTGCAAGACCCATTAATGAAAATCCACCCAGAATGGTACATGCAGAACCACCTTTCCAGTTATTTATTTGGATCAGTAATCTTGCACTACGTTTAAGGCTACATTCTTTGCATTTGAGTTTGCCAAAGCTTCAAACATTTTCTAAGTCTGTCTCTCATGGGACAGATGCATAGTCCCTTCTGGGAGCACTATGCCAGCTGGAAAGGTGACTACTTCCAGTGGCTTGTCATTCCCTCTTTGACAGCTGAGTTGCTAAAGCAGGCACTTCCAAAACCATGGAGTCAAGATGAACTTAGGAAGCTTAAACACAGCTTATACATAGGTCTTTGTTGGCACAGCTAAATGTGATTTTTCTGCACTTGGGAAACAACTCCAGGTTTCCTCTCACTTATGTTGCTGGATAGCTCAGAACTTGTTGGTTTAGAAATTGCACTTTGTTTCCCGAGTTAAAGATCTCACCATGTCAAAGCAGACGACAGATTCATACCTCAATTCAGCAAGTGGGAAACAGAACCTGCATCCATTTGCACTACCTGAATAATTTTCATATTTATGACAGTTAGAATGAAAAGCAACACTGAAGCCTGAAAAACAGTTAAGCCACACACAGGAAAATCAGTTGTTTCAGCCTTCAATTCACTAATGAGAACTGACTGAAATAAAGTGTAAATTTTTAGTTAAAAAGAATGTCATTGTGCCAGCCCAAAACTCACATCTCAGGTCTTAAAAGACTGGTCTTTCTCTTTCATTTTACGGGCCACATGAAAATCCCCAGATGCAGGAGAACCCACAGCAGTACCACCTCGGCACTTCATTCTTAATTCTCAAAGAGGCACAACTGAGACATGATTTACAATGACTGGGACTTGAGCAAACAACACCCCCTCAAATCTTTGTCAAATACCAAGGCAGAATATTCAAACGCACAACCACTTGCGTGGCCATATATGTCAAATCAAGGGTAAGATTTTTCAGTTGAGAAACATTTAGAAATAATGAATTTAAGTGGTAAAGGAAAAGAATTTTAAAGTTATAAGGAAATAAAAAGAAAATCAACTTAGCTCTTCACAGGCAGAGTTATTCTGTGTTACAGATTAACTACAACTCAGTATGGCTGTGCCAAACCAGCTCAGTCCCGCGGGAATTACAGGTTCAGGCACAGCTCCACACACAGTCCCAAAGCCTGCTCAGGCTGGAAAGCTGCACAGATAGTTTTGTCAGGCAAAGAAGCCCACAAGACACTGATCAGCCCATAAGGCCCTAAAATCCTGCACTGTCTCACCCAGCTCTGCCAGCACTGCCTCTCTGTACTGTTGTACCTACACAGCAACAGGTAATTTAGGGGCAGAAGGGTGAAAATGTTCACCTGGCTTACCCAGAGCTTTGCTTATACCCCTAATTCATCTTGAAAATGCCCACCTTTTATGTAGACATTATTGATGTTTCTCAAGGCCCACTAATCCGAGAGGAGTGAAACTGAGGACACAGGCGGAGCTTGGAAGGACCCACTCTAGTTCACAGCTACCCCGAGGCACCATTCTGGATGGATGTTTTTGCCCAGGGAGGCTGGTGCACTGCAGCTGTTTAAGAGAACTGGATGATGTATGACAGTGCTTGCTATCCTTGCCTTTAGAAACATTTGATAACCGTTCCTTCAGTACGATTACATACCTTCCTGTAGCATTATTATCTAAATCAGACTTCTCCAGCTTGTTTTCTTTCCAACATATCAAGACAGAAATGCAACAGTTCCAGTGACAATGGCTTGTGATAAAACTGTAATGTCAGTGTCACTCCTACTTCATACTACATTTCAGTCATGAGTTCAGACAGACTGTATAATCAATTATAAATGTCACCTTTTATGACAACATGGGGTTTTTTCTTTGCAGGAAATCCAACTCTACATCTACAGACATCTTTTCTCCCAAGATGCATAAGGACAGGCAATATAATAAGCCCTTTAAAATGATGACAATTGGTTGACAACTATTTCCTTATGTATATTTGTTTTATATATTCTGAATGCATTTTTCAAATATTTTTACTAAATTCACATAGATTAATAAAAATCTGGGTTTAAGTGTTTATCTAAAGGGCTTTATCATCAGATATAGAGTAAAACAGTTTAGATAATGCACTACAGCAGAACAGCCATTAAAACTATAAAGCCACAAATTAATTTTTTTTCCACTACAGGAAGATTTGGCAAAGTATTTAAAATTACATTTCCCTAGGGGTAAATGAGAACTTTCATGATGAAAGACCTAGAATAATAAACGGAAAGTAAATAATCACAGTCTCTTTTAGATTTCTATCTTTACATACATATAATGAAAGCATTACATGCAGACAATATTGCTTCAACTAGAATTTAAAGACAAACATAAAACACTTTTAACTTAGGATACAATGCATTCCTACTTAATTATTATTTCTAGGTAGGCTTTGTTCAGGGTTTGGCGTTTTATTTTGCTTCTGCAACATACAGTATCTAGTGTGGAAACTGCCTCAAGTTAAGTGACAGGCCTTGCTTTGCCACGGCCATCCCACACATCGCAGGGGCCAACAGCACGAGACAAATAACAGACCAAAGGCTCCTCAGCTCACTTAAGAATCAGCTCCTGGGATCTATTATGCAAAGACATTTCCTGTCAAAGTAAGAGAAAAATAGGGGAGGAGGGGGCAAGAGTGCATCCTACTGAACTGCAAGGAAACTTCAGAAGACAATCCTCAACCTGTCTATCTTCATTTAAATCCTCCTTCTCAGGAGCAATTCAAACAAAAAACAAAAGCCACTGGAGGACGGGGGGAAGAACTCTCTCAGGCTCTTCTCCTACCTCTTTAGTATAACCAGAAGAAAATAATATTTGCCTTTTTTTTTTTTTTTTAATTAAAGCAACAGCTATTAGTCATTGTATTTGCTTTATGTGGTTGCCTGTTGAATTATATTGAGGCACAATTTTTCCTTAATACCTTTATGTATGAGTTGTGCAAAGGGCTTTAGCTTATCCTTCCACTTTATGTGTTCACAAGTGGTTAAAGGGTCATACTCACCCACCTCAGAGAAACCAGGTGCTGGAGAAGAATAATACAGTCATGAGACTACTTCATAGCACTGGCAAAATAACTGACTAAAATGCTTCTAGATAACCTAAATACACATTTGTGCATATACTCCAATAATGCCACATAATTCCTAGACTGTAATTTTTTGATAATCTGAAATCCTACAATTTGCAGAAGACTTATCATACAAGCACTCTGTAGACAAAATACAGCACTCTGCAAATAGTCTCTCTTGTACAGGTGGACAAGCTAAGGGACAAGATTACCTGATTTCACAGAAATCAATGCTAACCAAGCCACCAAGAAGTGAGTCTGCATGAAAAATAAAAACAACAAAAGCTTTCCATTTAGAGGGCTAATTAAAAATAAGAAAGCTTTCCATATGGCAGTATCAAAGGAGTTCACAGCTCTGACATGGTAACAACCAAACCCAAAATATTGCCCCTTAGATCTCAGACAGTAATTTAAAATTTGCTAGTTCCATGTCCAACCCTCTTTACTACATTTAAAGAAAATTCTTAAAATGGCAGCAGGGTATTTTAGAGTTATACATTATTATTCCCTGTGGTGCAGCCAGAGAAATTCAAATGAAGCAAGCTTTATTCTTACAAGTTAAGAAATCAGAAGACCGAAATGGATAAACATGTTGCTGACCTTGTTCAAGCCTTCTAAGAGAGCCTTACCGATGAGATAGTCATCCATAAAAAAGGTCTCCTGGAAAACATGATGCTACTACTATTTCAGAGCACCCAGCCTCTCAATTGTAGAAATAAGCCTGCTTGAATGATCTTCCATTTTAGCCCATCACATAAATCTTATCACCTTTCTATATGGTTACATAACCAAGGCAGAGAAAACTAGAAATTAAGCACCAAAAATGTTTACATGCCTGATAAAAACAGTAATACTTTATCTCTGTTAAAAACAGCATGGAGAACGTTCATTTTATATTCAGTTTACATCAAAACACCACAAGTTCCAAGAAATGGCTCAAATAGATCCCTTCCAAAAAAAAAAAAAAAAAAAAAAAAAGGCATCTGTCTTACAGTCTTTTAGCTGCAAACAGTAGATAGGAAAGATAAGCTAGCTAAGGAATAAAAGAGAAAAAGTGTTTAAGTGTTTTTCCAATCCAGAAATAAGAAATTCTCTTTCATTTCCAGACCAAGTTATTTTTTGTTTTTACACTTGCAATTCTGATATGTGAATTGCTAAACCTTCAATAAGGCAAATAATATTTTAAAAGAACCACCAACATCTTGCATGTTGAAGCAAAGCAGGTATTTAGCAATGAAAATTACCCATATCTTTCTGACATATATCGTGACAAAGAATTGAAGGATGTCAAAGTGTTAGAAGGCATTTCTGAAATGGTTCAGCAACTTAGATACGATTTTTAAAGATTTCTAGAGAATGTCCAAATAGATTAAAAATCACATGACCCCTAATGGAGCAAGTATTGCCTATTTACCTAGAGTGACAGCAAACAATACAAAACCAGCATGGTTTTGACACAGAAGAATTGTGTGCAGAGCAATGACGTGGTCCCTGTCCTTTGAAAAGACTGCTCCCTGTCCTGGCAGGCAGGCAAAGCAGGGAACATGGAAACCTACTGTCCAATCCCTTGAAGGAAAAGCCAGCGGGTACCCCCACTTCTGTGCAGCTGCTGAGCAACTCGGATGCCCTGGTGATTGCTAGTCATGGGGAAGGCATAACTATGTGACTTGAGGCAACACATGTTCAGGATGAGTCAAATCTCTACTTCAGTGCCTCACTGAACAACTGGATTTCATTTATAGGGAATACACAGTTGAAGTGGTCTGGCAAAAGACTAATATTAGGCGGAAATTCATCAGTTATAAGCTGTGTGCTTTATAACCATTTAATTCTGTGTTTTTCTGTTACAGAAGATGAGTGAATTTAAGATTACACTCCTTCCTATGCCAAATTTTGAAGACATGGGAAAAAATACACATTCAGACACAGTGATCCGAATCAGGTAAGTGCTCCAGACAGCCAAGTACCCATGCACAAGCCATCTCCCAGACTCAAGCCTTGATTTCAGTCTCTCTTTATAAGAGCACTACAACAGTGCTCACAGCAATTCCTAACTGAGATTGCTTTAAACCCATTTTATTCCCTGAAGCTATGTTTTAGCATGCTGACTAAAGCTTTGCATCATTTGGAGTACACACCGCCTCATCAAGGTGTTCTGGTGTCAAAAATGACTGAGTGAAGTTTCTGAAAACAGCAGGGATATTTTTTCATACCGGGGATATTTTTTCATATTTAAATCAGGTATGTTGAAACTTTTTGGTTCTACATGGACTACTGAATCTGTTTCAGATTTAATCTGAAGCTACAGCCACCTAAACTTGCCATGAGTGTATTAATCCATATAAGTATATAATTTATGACCTTGTCTAAAACTTTCTATTAAAAAAGGGATAAAATGCTGCCTTATTTATTCACAAGAAAAACACAACGTACAAACCCCCAAGTCACTCCAAATATATACATCTCAGCACCATGTTTTGCACTAAGTATAAAATTGCCTTTTTAGCCTGTATCCTGACATGCATTTTGAGATCTCCTCCAGTGTGTTTACCTTCAGTTTCTTGTGCACAACAAACCATGTGGGAATATTTTCGTTTGGGCTTTAATTCACATGTTAAAAAGCAGCTCGGGTTCAAAAGAAAAGAAAGGAAAGAAAAAAAAAAAAAGCAATCCTCCTCTTTTCCATCTCACTCAAAAAAACCCAAATTAAATTCCAGCCCACTAAAAAGCAAGAGAATTAAAATTTATTAAAATCAGTTGAAGGCTGGCATTTTCAAAAGTATCTTGCATCTAAAGATATGGACTAGCATTTAGGTAGGCTTTGTAAAGATCTTTAATGTAAAGTAATTAATGCAAGTTAATCACCTGCACTTTTTGCCATCTGAATACTTTTGAAAAACTGGTCTTTACTGCATTAATTGCTTAATAAATGTGACTAGCTATACCTTATTCTCTTGATTAATAAGAAGGATTAATTTGAGTTAAAATATTTGACTTCAGATGAACAACTTTTAATCATTATGTAACACCATAAACATGAACAATTATTTTAAAAGAATAAATAAAAAAGGGGAAAAACTGAATGAATTCTACTCTACTGTAGCACTTACATTCACTTATATTTGCATTGAGTAGATTGCATCAGATTTCATCTGACTGCATGGACTTAAATTTTAAATAAGGATACTCACTGCTTGTTGTTATTTCTCTTTATGTCACAAAAAACCTAGCAATTTCAAGCAGAATTATTCACAAGAGTATGAAATCCAAGTAGTTGTGAAATCACGACTGCTAATTCCCAAAAATAAGCTTTTCATTATTCACTGAATGCCAATTACATGCCAAGAACTTTTAAATAAGTCCCAATATTGCAAACAGAAAAAAACAAGCTTTTTTTGTTTAACGAATAATGATTCAGGCACTTTCTTACACGAGAACACCCACACAATTTATCACTACTTTCATCTGTCATCCTACACACTTGGCTTTTGCTCATATCAACATTTTTCAAAATGAATTATTTTCACTCCAGTTATGATATCAGTTTTGCAATCATTAGGGCTATCAAAAAATGATAGAAGCATCAGATTATTGAAATAGGACAGCTGCTTGTACCACTCGTAAAAATGTGAATTCCTGAACTCAAAAGTCTCTCACAATTCATCATCCGCCTGAAAACCTTTCAGTAGAAGTTATTATGCCATTGGTTTTGTCATATGGTGAATAATCAATATAGAAATTCATTAAACAGGTGCAAGAGAAGAAACCAGATCATGATTTTCAAGTCATCATCTGATAATTAGATAGTCTGGTGAGTAGAAAGCAAAGTGAATGGCACAGAGAAAGTCAGTCACTCAGTTTTCCTCCCTTGATGATCTCAAGTGATGAGATTTTATCACTGAAGTAGTAGACCGTATCCTGCAAGAGAAAATACCCAAAACATCCTCCCCAAAAAAGCGTTTCCTTTCTTTTCATTGCTACCCTTTAGAAGTCCTAATTTAACAGGATCCCAAAACCAGCATTCTTTACCAAATGCTAACATGCTGCATGGCAATAATTAATATAAAAGTTTTCTTAGACAATTATTTTTTAAAGCTGTCATTTTAAAAGGCTAAAAGCTCCTAAGAAGATTTTACTATGCATAAGATCATATCCTGACATCTCAACTTGCCAGGGTGTGAAGAAAACGCTGTATCTCACTAGAAAGCCTAGAGAGATATCAGATTTTAACAACATATCTACTTTATGAGATGACTGCTCATCTTTGGTAGGAGCCAGAAGAATTAAGAGTTGAAGGTAAAGAGTTCTCCACTGTCAAAATGGGGAACCACCAGTGAGGCTGAAGAATCAACGGGTCATAGAGGTCTTTTAGGGAAGTTCATCTTATGAGGAAAAAAAAAAAGCCAGAAATTGTCAGGGGACAGATTTAAACATTATTTATACCTAAACCCTCTAAAAATAGCATGTTAAAAATGTTACATGAAGGTGGGAAAAAAACCACCAAACAAACACCAAACCCCACTGTTATATCAGATTGCTACAGAGACGAGAAACCTCAAAAATACTGATTCCAAACACAACTATGTTAATGTCAGTTATACACAGGAAAACAGGATTCAGTAACATTTAAAGAAAATTATCCTCTACATATGTGAACATTTATCCAGCAATCATATCTTAGGAGACAGCTTAGCACCTGATTCCCGGGACAGCAGATCTGATTCTTCCCACTTGATTGAATCTTTGCTGAAAGCTGCCCTACCAAAGGGACTAACTGAAGCAAATCTTGTTCACTGGATTATTTTTTATATTAACATGAAAATAGTCACAGATCTTGACAGCCATGTTACTTTGCTGGTATAAAAATAACAGGAAAAATAACTATCATATATTGCTTCCCTAGATTATATAATTCAATTATTCTGCTTATATAGTTCTAGAATGTGAAAACTGTAATGTCATTCCTATCCCACAGAGGCCAAAAGAAGATTGAGGAGGGAGTACAGGCATATGCAATAGAGATAATTATACCAGGTTACTCAGATAAACATAAATAATTGGAGAAAACAGATTAAAACCTTCTGTCACATGTATGGTATGGGTGTCATATTTTGTCAGATTTTTTTTCTATCCCATGAAGAAGTCAGCAAGTCTGCTGGAGAGTGGGTGTTCTGTGGAATGAATCAAAGGTGTCTAGAAATGGCAATACAGAAATCTAGCAAAAAACTTTTCTGAAACACGCTAAAACTAAAAGAGGAGAAACTATGTCCAAGTGAGACTGCAGTAGGTGTCATATTCTTCATTCCTAAACCACAATTAACTTTCATTCATGTACTGCCAGAAGGAAAATTCACTTCAATGT
Source organism: Antrostomus carolinensis (assembly GCF_000700745.2). Classification (NCBI taxonomy): domain Eukaryota; kingdom Metazoa; phylum Chordata; class Aves; order Caprimulgiformes; family Caprimulgidae; genus Antrostomus; species Antrostomus carolinensis. The sequence goes on from NW_010340545.1 coordinate 37,001, forward strand.
TATGTATCAGTTGTTACAGCGGGACAAATACCAATGCTCTCTTCCCTCTACTTTTGAAATAGCTTTGATATCATTAGTTGAGAAAGAGGGTATCACTGATTTCTCCCACCTCCCTGCACCCTGTAGTACTGACCAAGGGCTGAGATACTCACTGGTATTCTCTCTGCAGTCTCTTTCACTAAAGAAAAGGAAGTGACTAACAAAATAAAGTTTGTCAGGAGCCCCTATGCTTGGAGGAAGATCAAGAAACCTAATCAAGCAAGTATGAATTTCAACACAGTCCAACTCTTGGGAGGAAGGAATCCGTATGGTTTTCAGCCCATCCAAACCAAGCCTGGCAGACTGAGTCAGTCAGCAAGCCGTGTAACATAAGTTACTCACATCAGCAGAAGGCTCAGACATTGTTAATTCACTTAAAGCAGCATCAAGAAGACTGTTCTCCTGGGTAATCAGCACTGAAATTGCCCCTGGCACCACAGTCTACGGCATCCGATCGCTAGGAGATTTTAAAATTAGTGGGTTGGGTTTGGGTTTTTTCTTTTTCATTTTTACATTGGAGGGACAGCTTACAATTCTGCAGAGTTATTATTTCAATCAAGTCAGTCACCAGCTTGTATACAAATTAGAGCTGGCGGACACAATGCCTGGCATTTGTGCACACATCATGGAACCTCAACATGTTACATGGCTAAACATGCTCTACACAAGTAATCTATTCATGAGACAGATTTCCAGGGGAACATCAAGTTCTTATTTCTCTTTCTCCCTTGTAGCATTTCCTGCAAAAGGCTGTTTCTTCTCATGAGAACACTACTTACCAACTCACTGCACTTCTATAAATAATTCCATGAATGTGAAGAGGTAAGTTCCCCTTTTCCAGGATGACCCTCCTGCACAGTCTATGGAGTTTCTCACTCTCCCACCCACAGACCCCTGCTTTGCTGAATCTCTGACCACCACACAAAGCCATGTTTCTTTGGTCAAGAAGCAAATGGGATTCCCTGCAGAGCCTTTATGGCTGTCAAACTGCTTGGAAGAGTTTCATGCCCAGCAATCCAACACCATTCTGCCTCCCCAGGGAACACATCAGCATAGGAGATGAGCAAGTAGCAAAAGCTGCAGAAATGGGGAGTGTAAGTGAGCAGAATGAACCCCCACGTTCTCAGTACTACAGGGTGAGAAAGAAGTAGTATGTGAGAATGTGCTACTGCCACTTCTGGGATATGAAAGCAGTACCATCACTTTTGGTCAATTATTTGAGAAACATCAAAATAAAATTCACTCTTCTTTTGGACAAAAATAATACAAATAAGATCATGTTTTAATGGAAAAGGTCAGCTTGACCTTTCTAATAGATTACCATTTGTCAAGCAGTTTTCTTAAATCCTGCTTTTGTGGAGTATTTTACTGAGGTACAGCATAAGCTAGAAGTAAACTCATTTGTTTAAAGTTTTCAAAAAGTGCAAAAATAAACTTCTTGACCAATTCTTGATGTTTGCTAGAACACTCATATTTTGAGTAAGTCTTAAATAATGACAGTTATGTATCTACAATCATTAAATCAATATTTGCCAGTGGAGTCAAGAGCCTCAGGTTTAGATGTTTCATAACTAAAAATAAACACCTCAATGAAAATTCAGTAATCATTACAACAGGTTTTTTTCTATGGGTTTATGTATCCTTTGAATTTGCATTAGTGCACCAAGGGAATCATGATCATCCTGTTATCTTTAGGCAGCTAATCACAACTGACCAGGAGTAAACACTCCAAATTTAATATTGAGGATATTGATAAAAGAGTTTAAAAGAGCTTCTGTAACTGCTATGTGTAAGAGAAAGTCATAAACAATTGTTAGTCTCCAAGAACATATATGTAGTTGTATTATTTATCAAAACAATTATTAGTCTGCCCTAAACTGCATGCATAATGTAGAAAATTACTTTATTATCTTTTCCTTTAACTACAGGGAGGTTTTTTTCCAACTTTCAGGAACAATGACAGCAATGCCATAATTCCCTAGGCAGCCAAATGCTTAAAAAAAAAATTCTTGCTTGAATATTAAGTCTTTTTTTCAGTATGTCCAACGTTAGTTTCTCAGTTAGTTTCTCCTGTTCTGTTTTTCTAGGTTACTGTAAATCTACAATTTTGTGCATATAAATCTCGATACCAGCAAACTTAGTTCTGCTCTTTACTCCTCTTACAAATGTACACCACACTAGAACACTAGAAACATTACAATAGCTGGTAGGACTGACAAGGTTCAACACGGACTAGCAGAAAGTTCTTCTGAATAGAAAACCAGAAAAGAATACACTAAATGTAATTACAAAAAAGAAAAAAGTGTGTCAGCTTTTCTTCTCCATGGTTTGTTCTACTTGATCTAATTAAAAACAGATATTTAGATACTAAATGAGTAAATCATCATGCAATGTTGGTTTGTTTTATAAAGGAAAAAGAAATCCTAGAAAACTGCAGAATGAAAAGTTTCTTAAAACCAAACACATCTAACAAGGAAATCAAATCAAATTCAGAGCACCAAAACCAACAAATCAGTTCATTTTATGCCAGTGATTATAAAATGTGGTTGCCTATGATAGCAGGGGGCTGAGTTCAATAACTCAGGAGAACCCTGCCAGTCTCATTCCTATTTGGGTAACTTCTTGATAGACACCTCAGGTGTGGAGCACAAAAAACCCACCCAACCAACCCACCCACCACCCACCCCAAACCAGTAAGTTTCTGTACTTTTCCTGCCAAGAGAAAGAAAATGGGGTCTCCTTGTACTTGCACGGATGCTGTTTGGATCTCTTTCACATTTTAACAAATCTCATGCTGATCATGACCTGTACAGTGTATATATAGAAAGTGGGGGGGGGGGAAGTTTTTTAATTGTGAAAAGTATTTAAAACACAGGAGTAAAGCATCCATATTCTAGTAAAGTTTGCCTCCATGAGAATTCTAACATGTACTGTAAACTCTGAATTATTCTAGCTCTTCTTGGAGCAGCAGTATTATTAAGCATCTAAACAGTCCTCCTTAATCTAATTGCCTAAGTTAGCAATTCAATTTTACATTTGCTGTTTAGCTGTTCGCATTAACCTTTAGACCTCTTCAATGAAGGAACCTGGTTTTTAACTAAGAGTAGCTCAGTGCTATGAGCACACCAATATTATATTTCAGCATCAGAAATTCAAAAAGATTACAACTACTCTCTGATTAAGGCTCAACTTTTTAACTTCAGGAATAGTTCAGCCTTTATTTAAATTTAAGCCTGAGATGTATTCACTTCTCATTTGTAAGACTTTACCCTGTCAGCAGGTTCCAGAATGGATTAGTTTAATTAGCAGAGAAATTAAAATGTCTTGGGACTCTCCAGATTAAGATACTCTACAGTGTATGACTTCCAATACGTACTATCAGAGCATTAAACTCCATCATTCAAGATACAGTTTAGTCTTGCCTAAATTTCTCATGTAAATATCAAAACTATATCATATCAAAGCTACCAGCACTGTCAATTTTTAAGAGTTACGAAGTTCTCATTATACTCACAATTATTATACATGCAGTTATACCCAAGCAACTAGTAGCAAAGCAACTGAACTGCATGGGTATAAGGGCATTGTGCACATAAAATTAAACATGTATTTATATCTCATAGGTTTATATACCATATCTACATATTACCAACAATTCTCCGCCATAACTATCATACCAAAGAATGTGTCAGATAATATAGACAAGTACTACACTGAGTAGACTTGAACTGAAAACTAGAGAGAAAACACTGAACACTAGAAAAATGGCTTTGTAAAAATGCCAATCGGAATCATTACTTTCTCAACCAGCTAAATGTTACAATATTTGAAGAAAAAAGTAACATATGCAAAGCAATCCACACTGCACCTCAAATGAAAACATAATACAATAGCTTCTCATCTACACATCACATTTTTTTCACTTGATACTGTTCAAAAACAACTTTAAAAATAATTTGTTGGGAATAAGAGCAACTCATTACAGTATTTAATATTCGTTAAGGTAGAAAACAAACAAATAAAAAGTACAATCTGCATCTCCAGAACAAGTGAACAGCCACAAACCCAACAACTTTATATACCAGCTGCACAAGCAAGGAGCTAAAAAAATACAAAGAGGGGACATGCTCCCATATTTCTGTATTCTAACCAGAGATAAAATTCTTAGCAACATGGGAGATTAGGAGTTGTGTTCCAGCAGAAAGAAGCTGCTACTTTTTCAATTCACTGCAAAGCAAGCCTTTGCCATAATTATGATGTTGCATAAAAGTTCTGGGAAGTTTCTCTGGACAGAATCGTTACTACTGCTGAAGTTGCTTCAGTAATCTGTGATCACCCACAGAACTGTTTTCTAAACTACTCTCAATGTGTTGCCCACTGGTTTCTACAATCAATTAAAAAACAATTCTCATTATTTTACATAAAAATACTGCAAGAAGTATGAGAAATAAGGCAGTGATGAAGAGTAAGGTCATTTTTAATGTAATTCTTTAGTCAAATACACATTTCAAAACTTTTTTAGAAACATTGAATTCTGAAAAGGAAATCCTACCTGATACTCTTCTGTTGTATCTGTTAACAACTGGAGCTGCAAAATAAACAAATCAAAATTACAAATGCTATTTATTATTACAAATTCAAAGTCATCATCTTCAATAATCATGATACATTTTTACTACCCAAATCCCATGCAAATCTCTTTTTAAAAAAAAAAAAAAAAGTTTCAATATAAAGCTTTCATCCACTTACCTGCCACCAGCCAGTAAGTGTTTATTCAAAGTTAAAACTTGATTTTCCAGAAGGCAATTACGTGCTAGGATGGAAGGTAAGCAGTTTTGAATTTTTTTACCCAATTCTGCAAAAATATACCTCTACAGAGGTTACCCATTTTTAACTTATCCATTCCCAGCCCACCTTACTTAGCATTATTACAGAACACTGAAGCACTTTAAGTTAGCTATACCTACTTAACACGGATCAAAAGGTGATGGAACTTATTAGCTAAACCGTTCCGTACGCCTACACAACATGTAACTGTTCAGGCAGTGCTCCCCTGCTAATCCCAGTCATCCATCCTTGACCACGGCTGTCTTCCATAAGGACACGCATTTAAATTGAAAAAGTTCTGAGATGGAAGATCCATTGTTTCATTGCTTCTTTGTCCCTGCTGTTAGGTATAACAAAGTATTTAAACTTTAGCTTTAATTTGGGATGAACTTCCTGACTTTCACTATTCCCGTGCATTTCAACATTAAGCCAGTTGTTAGTAAACAGTTTTCTTTCCCCCTTTCACTGTAACCAGATTACCATCACTGTGAGTAGCTTTAATCTCAACACAAAAAACAATCAACCTGTAAAACTTCACCTAGAACAAACCAAATAAACCATCCTCCTCTTCACCACTGACAACTAAAGTAATTTTATTCTGAATGCTTCATGCTTTCACATTCCTCTGCCCCTCAACTGATAATTGCACTTTTCCTGATACAACCAGTGACCTTTCTATTCCACTCTTTAAACATTTGAGAATTAGATGAGTCTTTACACCACATCAAAACATGTGCATCACAGAGCCAGATTTATTAAACACATACTACCACAATCTCAATGATCCCATCATTTCTTAGAAGCTAGAAACTTTTTAGTATCTCAGCACCATCAGAATATGAAGAACAAAGTTTTATTAAGGAAATACACAAGAACTCAGCTTCTTTTCAGCATTTACAACCACTCTGTGTCTATATTAAAACATTTAACTGAAAACAATGCCATAAAAACAACATCAAAATTATTATTGTGTATTCATTTGTAATGATAAAGGAAATCAGAAGAAAGAAGAGGTTGGGGAGAAAAGAATCATTTGGTTGGAAAAGACCTTTGAGATCATCGAGTCCAATCGTACCTATCCACTTCTAAACCATATCTCTGAGCACCCCATCTACCCATCTTTCAAATACCTCCAGGGTAGGGACTTGACCACCTCCCTAGGCAGCCCATTCCATTGCCTAGGCTTGCTAGCTAACTTCTAGACTAAATCCACAGAGTTTTCAGCCAAATCTATCAACAAGAAGACAATGCTCATCTTAACAAGAAGCTAAAGATTAATAGCAAGATTATTTTTGACTTTTACAATTTAGATCAAGAGCTAAGCTTCTCTAACACAGCATAATCCTCATAAAAGTAACACTGACACAATGTTTCATACATCAAGCTTGAAGAGGTTCAAAAACACTGAATGATAAACCTGAGAATTCAAGAAACTTTATTTTCAAACCTTTAAGCAGTTTTTGATAGCAGCAACCCTTCCTGCAAATAAGTGCAGCATATATTTCACTTATCAAAGGAAACCATGGATGCAAGAAGTTTCTATCACCTTAAGGGGAGAAAGGCATTTGGAACAGAGATCCTATTCTGGTTTATTAAACAACAAACTCGTGCCCGTCCCTGAACTGAAAATGTTCACGAATTCTGCCCTGTTCTTAACTTCTCCATGCCAGCCTGCCTGTGGCCACCAGTGGCAACAGAATACGCCTCAACATTCATCTGCCCTGCAACATTTTTATTGCTAGTTTATTGAGCTAGTTTAACTGAGTAACTACTCAAAGTTGGCAAGCAAATTTGGACCTTAAGAAACAGGAAAACTCATTACTTATCTAGAGACACAGGCAAATACCTACTGCTCCCAAGGTACTGAAGATGACCAAAAGCAGTTACTTCAGTTTCTGCTGCAAAGTAATTTATTACAAGAGAAATACTAAATTCAAAACATAATTTAATAAGTTTGGAGTAAAAGCACCTCATCTAGACTATAATAGTTTCAGTTAAATGATTAACTAGTCTCATATATGGATTTGAATACTTTTAATCAACGCCATTAGTAAGTAAATGTATTATTGTACTTCAGGAATTGTCTTGCACAAGCAGTCTTTCCTCTCCACCTTTTGACTAATACATCCATTTCTTACCCATGTTTAAGAATAATATTTTAACATCTTCAAACAGAACTAATATACTACAGAGAACTCTGACATACTTTGGGTAACATAGAAAAAAAAATCCACTTTTCAAAGGCTATGGCTTCTTTTAGAATCTTGATTATTTTATCCCACAGCAGGGTTCAGTATCATCAAAATAGCATCAAGTTTTCCAGTGTTAAAAACAAGGAAAAAAACATAACCTTTTAAGGACAGTTAAGAGAGCACTATTATTCTGCCTCCACAAAGCTTTTAAGATTAAAATGATAGTTTGCTTTTCTTACACTAGTGACAGTTTTAACAAGTATAAAATTTCAGGTTCACTTTTATATGTTGTCAGAAGATGACTATTTTTATGCTAAAGAGAGAAAATCTGACATTTCCTACTACAGAAGATTAGCATTTTCTTTTGTTCTAGCTTACCAATTAAAAGCCCTCTTTGTTTATGACTATTTTTGGTATTGCATCAACAGTATAGCCACTCCTATGGCTTCCTTGTGTTTTGTCATTATAAGGACACTGAGGAAAGCCTGGCATCAAGGATTGCTGAGAGAACAACTCATGAAAGGCCCACGTACACCTAGATTAGTCTGTGGACAGATTCCAAAAAATTAGATGAGGCGGAAGAGAATAACACATTTACGGTTAACCCAGCCTATTTCCTAGACTGAACACTAAACAGTGTCTAATTTAAAGTAATAGTGATGGATACACTAATAGTAACTCTTACACCAGCACCTCTGCAACAGGAGCACAGCGAATCCAGCACACCAACCTGGGACCACTCAGGAGAGCTGGTGTCTTCAACAACACAAAGAAATTGCTGCTTTCAAACAGGAAACAATTCTTCTTTTTTGTACCTACATTTAGAATTTCTCTCCTGCACACCAACGGGCCACATCTCAGGTCAGTTATACATTCACTGCAGAAATTATAATGATATTAAAAGATTTTGCTGTCAGATTATTGCATGGTAAACTCTCCATTATGTCCAAACCTCAGGTGCAGCAATATTCAAGTTCAAAATATCTCATACCTTTGGCATAGTCCCTGCTTTTACTTGGTTCATGGGAGCCAAGACCCAGTAATTGGGTAAACACAATAAAAACTGAGGTAAATTAAACCATTGTATCAGAAGAGATCAAAACAGGCCGGTTTCCTCCCTGGCAGCCAAAGGCAAGTGACACCGGGAGTGGAAAGGCAGATCAAGTTGTGCATTCCACAGTTTTGCCAGAACTAACTCAGGACAGTGATCCTGCTCCACTGTTCAAGAAAAGTCAGCAATGTATGTATTTTCCATACTGTCCTGAGACACAGACTGAATTAAGCACTAGATAGGAACACTTAACAGGGGCTGCTTCAGACTGAAAAAATTACAGGTTCCTGGCTGTAGGATTCTTTTCTATTTACAATTGCAATTTCTAGAACCAGTCAGTTCTCTAGTTTAAATCAAATACTTATTTAATAAGTAGTTACCAATTTTATGTCAGTATCACTTAATCTCACTCATCACACTCCTTCTCCTGCACTGGGGAAAAAAAAAAAGTGGGCATTCATTCATACATATGAAAGACCACATACATGCTGTAAGCAATCAAAGAAGAAAATGCTATAAAGGTGCTCAGCTTCCCAATTTCAAGAACATTTTATACCACCTTCAATCAGCTAACTGTGCAAAAATTAGTCATGTACACATTTGCTAATCATAGAATCACAGAATGATTAGTCATGTACATATTTGCTAATAAAAGACTGCACAACCTTTCTCCCTCAAAGTAGAGGTATGTACAAGTTTTTAATGATTTGCATAAATAAATCAATACTGTACATTCTGTTAGTTAAATTCACAAACGTACCTTATAGCAAACAGCACTACTGCCATGCAGCTATGCTAACACTTGCTGATGGCTCCATTCCATTTGGTTTTCTCACTTGAAAAATTAGGGAAACTAATTTCAGAAAAAGAGACTGGAATGTGACTATGCTGGGAACTACTGACCTCAAACACAGATTTTTTAATTATTATTATTATTACTTTTTTTAAATAACTAAAAAAACAGGAATTTCACCAATACTCTTCAGTCTGCTCTGGCACTGACATTTTCTTTGAAGTATCTCATGCTGGATTTTGGCTTACCATGCTTAACTTAGAAGAGCTCTATGGTTACAGGCAGCTGTTAAAACTCAGCCCTATATGTCACAAAGTATACACAAGAAAAAGGACACAGATACTACCTTTTCTTACCACTGCTTTCAAAATCAAACCAACAATTCAAGTACTTAAGCCAAACGAGTGACAGTAAAATCGTTCTCCAACTTTACAAATCAGATCTAGAAGAATGGTTTTCCTACAGTGTGTGGGATCCCTTTTTTGTCAGTGTACTGAAAAGTGACTGGTTAAAAACACCAGCAAGCTTTTTAAAAGTTACACCACTACCACAATAGTGTAAGTTGTTTATCTATACTACTTACAAGCGTTGTGCACTTACAGAAGATGCTAAAGCCTGAAATTAACAGAAAAATTACAACAGTAATTCTCCTACCTACTGCTATCCTCTTCTTACACGTACTAAGAACATTAAATCCTTACAGAAAGGATAAATAAAACTCAAAAGATCAGTTCAGGGTCAAGCAAAATAATTCAGGGACAAACGAAGAACTGGCATTCCAGGCACAAGTTTAGAGTACGAGATGTTACCAGTTTGTACCGGATACCTTGAAAACTATTTCTCTTCCTCCACAAGCACCTCGCTTTTTACTAGGGCCTGTGAACACTTCACAATTACAACTGGGGGGAAAAAATCCCCACATGCTGCTTGTTTCTGATACTGGATACAGTTTATAGCAGCAGACTAAGTTAAGCGATTGTGCACACAAAAATTTAATATAGATCTTTCATGTAACATTTTAATCAACTGATAAAAATTTTTGAAGGTTGCCTGATGAAAGATGGAGCAATGTTTATAAAAGGTTGCATAAATTCAGTATAGAACTCAGAGTTCATAGAGCATAGGCACAAAATACCAGCTTTATTAAACAAAGTAGCAGAAATCGGTGATTTCTAGAGTACTTTCCCATCGAATCATGGCACAAAGTCATTCTATGTGAACAGAGACAAAAAGAGACACAGAATGTAAACTATTCTTATTTAACAAGTCAATTAAGATTATCCAAACAACATGTGAGTTGACACTATAAACTATTAAAGCTGAAATACCAGAAGCAGAGTGGAGTATAAATCTGAGGCGTGACTGTCTTTATGGAATGTTGTATCAAGTTACGATAAGGAAGTGCTAGACTACAGCTGTCAAACTGTTTTTCTACACACCAAGATGTTAATGGACTTACATGAACATGAACCAACACAACTGAGAGAAAATTTAAAGACTCAAGTACCAACTTTTTAGGACTTCTAATAATTAAAAAGTAACGCTATAGTAGAAACAAGACTTTCATCCTCAGATATGCAATCATACTTTAATAAATGCACATCTGAACTTGTTTTTCAACAAATAAGCAAAATAACAGTGTTCCCTGTGACTATTAGTAATATAATGGTTATATATCCATGATTTCCTTCAGGATGTCCCTGCTGGACAGTGGCAAATTCCACTCACCCCTTCCAGATCTCTGCTTGATAAGGTGGGGAGCATGAGTTGGGCTATAAACTACTACAATTTTTTAGAGGCGCTTCCAGAACCTAACAGTCCAGGTGTCAGTGCTTCTTTCTGAAAAGCAAAACAGACAGAAATGGACAAGAGTTTCACAGGTGCCTTTTTTTTTTTCCCTGCCCAGAAGAGGATGGAAACTCAGAACCTGGTTAGAAACAGGCAGGAGAGATTCTGATGGTGTCAACTGAAGCATGCCAGATATTCAGAGAAAGACAAAAGGTCAGGGAACACTAGGGAGGAAGGGAGTTCTTTCAGAGGACAAACAGAGGGAGCACGGAACGTAAAAAAAAAGAAGGCAGAAAATTGGAAACTGTGGTCCAGGATTGCCTGTGTACACATATACACTACTTTTCTGTAAGAGACTGTTACATCTACTAAGCTGGAAAACAATAACAAAAATTCCATTAATATTAAACACAGTTTTCCTCTCTGTTACAGGAGAAGTAATAGAGGCATAGATACCTTTTCATTCCCAGTATTTAAAAATAGCTCTCATCAGTGGCAAGAGATAATAAAATACAAAAACAAAGCAGCAACACATCCTGGTCTCCAATTGATTTTTTTTATTTGGATTTTAAAATTACTGACACAAAATGGAAAAACACTGTCCGGAAGCCTCATCTCAGAGGAGCTCCTGATCATTGTTTTCAGAGTTTTTTAGAACCCATCTGACAGAAAGAATGTTGTAACTACTTCTGAAGGAAAAAGTTGAGTCAACAAGCAAGGCAACTATGTCAGTTAAAAAAAGATGTTTTACGAAGTTATTAAAGCTGTTGTGCTATTTTAGGTTGGCTTTTTTTTTTTTTTTAGAGACAGAAAAAAATAATATGCTCTCTGGAATGGAGAAACTTTAAATTAGTTTATAAATTCAAGAAAGAGACACCTTTACTTGACTCTGTGAAAGAAATTTGGGTGAACCTCCAGTTATAATAGCACTTCTTGACTAAGATGTTAAAGAGATCATTTGTTTGTTTATAAATCAAAGACACTTTAGAAAAATGTATCACTATTTCAATATTCTCATTCCATGACTGAATGTGAACAGTCATGCATGGTACTATTTTGGTTATGTTTCTCAGTAGATATTAATTCAATAACAAAAAGGTGCATGACCCTGTTATGCAATGAACTCTGCTGTCAGAATTCAGGAGTTGACACAGCCTGACTGAAGCCCCAGCACAGGAGGATGAATACCTATCAAGCAGCACTCCGTATTATCTGACATTGCAATGGCATGACCCACACAGGCCTCTCCTATTTCTTGCTGACACATCTCGGAGATCTAGCCAAATGCAGTCCTTTTTTTGTGTGTGTGTGTTGATTTTTATGAGTGCAATCTGTATGATGAAGATCAAATAGATAGTAATAAAGTGTGCATTTGCTTTACAGACATGAAATTGGACAAATACCCAGTGCTAAGGTAAAACCTCAGCTGAAAGAACACATTTCACAGTGATTAAAGATATAACCATATGCTGATACTACAACGGAGACTGTCAGGGACTGAAATGAAAGACTTGGGAATTTTTCAAGGATTAGAAAGACAAAATTATACACTGCACAGAAAATAAATGATGCTGCAAAGAACCAGGAGAGCTAAGCAGCAACTGACAGATCTTCAAAGTATTGTCAGAAGCAGCAAGACACTGGAGGGTACAGCAAGGCGAGACACAGTGAGAAAGGGAAATTGGCTTGGGCTGTAGGAGCAAGCTTAAAGAGGAAGGTATTTCTGAGAGAGGGAAGCAAAGAAGCCACATTAGTAATATCATGAAAGTTTTAAGAGCCAGAATGACGTTAATGCTTACAAACCCAACATTAAATAGATGATAAAAAGTAAAGATCCTGAACATATTTGGAAATTACTTTCATAGGAATTCTCCAACAACAAAAAAGCCAGAACAGGTCAAGATGAGACTAGAAGTAACAGGAACACTACATCAAGAAATGACTGTGAGTTTCCTTAAAGTAAATTCCTTCATACAGGGAAAGATAGTTGCATCTTATCTAGGGAACCACGAGGTACCTCCCAATCAGGAAGAAACATGGGCAACTCACCCTCATGTCTAAGTGACTCTCCCCTTCCATCTTACCAGTCCTGCTTTTAAACTTCAGCTCTTTATTTACCAGACTCCCATCCCACCAGAAATCACAGATATATTACGCGGGAGGATTAACACTTCAGGGTACTTAAGATCTTTGAAATGTAATGAAGACAAATTTTGTCTGAAATCTTTTTGGTAGAAACTTTAGATCTGCTGTTTAAAGCAACATTTGACTCTGACAAGTACAATTCTTTTAAAGCAGCACTTTAGCATTTCAACAGGTTTTTGGTTTTTCTTTTTATTATGCCTTTGATTTCTACAACCATATGTCTTAAAACATCAACCCCTCAAGACTTTTGACCATATTTTTAACCTCTGATTGCTTATAAGGTGCAAAGTCATGGCTCTACAAATTACTAACACTTAAACCTCTTTTGGCTTACTTGGAAAGCTGAGTTTCACCAAACATACCTGAAAAGCCTGGAGATAATTTCTAAATGAGTCATAAAAATGTCATTTAACTATGTCTAGTAACTACTCCATTTTGATTATTTCCAACTGAACCTCTTTCATAAATCTCTTTCTACAGATTAATGAACCGTACACAGGTGCATGCACTGGCTTTATTGTTTACACAGCCTCAGGTATAAGCTATTGCTAAATTAAGTATGAGAAGGGTGGGAGACAAGCATGTCTCAGCTATGGTAATAACACTGGCGAGTTAAACAGTGTACTGGATGTGCATATTTTGCACCTCCGGTCACTGCCTTTTCTATAACCTCTTCCCCCCGTACACAACCGCTCACTCCCTTCTCTCACACCTGCATTCTGCCTGAGAGGATAAAGCAACTGCAGCAGCAAAAAGGAAAGTTACAATTTCCACTCACATAGAAACCTTCTATTTTCTGTTTCAATATCACACTTACCCCGTTATTTCCAAGAATTTTAATATATTCCTACTACCAAGGCCTTACTCCGTATCTCAAGGAGTGCCACAGAAGCATGGTAATACTGAAGTAATTAATCCACACACTTTCACAGCCGGATTGCTGCTGTTTTCTGACAGGTAACTTTGGGTTTGCTACATGTGACACTGTGGAGCACCACCAACATTCTTGTCGCTCTCTTCATTTCTCACTTTACACTACCTCTCTTATCCAGGATGCACTTTTCCTAATACACCTCGCATAACATCTTCAAATTCTATATATACTTTCACACAGCCTTTCTGAATGAACAACTCAAATAACTCATAGACATCCTACATTTCAACTATTATCTACTGCTTCATATCTGTCCTTTAGGCAGAGGAGTATTTTAAGGCACAGCAAATGTTGCATGTGTTCCTAATATTTTTTCTAGGTATATCTGGCATTTAAGGCACCTTCAATAACGCATAAGGCTGTATTTTTATTTGGATGCATAATGAAGAGTTGATTTCTTCCTATATGTAAAGACAGATGATGATACACAGATTTTCTTGTGGTTTAGCAATGAAAAACAAAGAAAAAAATTAAAATTTTCACTGCCTCTCAGTTTCCAACAGAAACCCAACCTTAATTTTACACTCACTGCATTGTATTTTAAAGAGAATCCATCTGCTTTGCCTGTAGTACACATTAATATTCAGAAGACATCTGCAGTGTGCAGGCCAAGCTTTTAATTGGAATCATGTCACAGCTACCATCAAACAACACTGAATGTAAATGTTGGCTATCTGCACTTGGCAGCTGCTTGGCAGGCTTATTATAAAGTCCTACTGAGACTGATAGTGTCTTTAAATAATGCAGTATCAGGACATAAAAGGTATCTTGAAAAATCAAATATTTACTATCATGAAACAGTTTTACAATGCCGCCCATACTTAATATAGTTTACTAGCACCTTAAACTACTTACAAGCAAAATATTGTTTATATTCAGCCATAATTTTCAAAGAGAGACAACAAATGGATACAACTGAACACTCTTT